>NC_050178.1:17894150-18191650 GCF_008315115.2 Sander lucioperca | reverse complement strand
AGAAGCAAGGAGATCCAGCCTGCAGACAGGAAGAGAAAAGGAAACAATGAGTATTTAACCTGCTCTGATGTGCATACCTGCTCTGATGTGCATATATATATATATATATATATATATATATATATATATATATATATATATATATATATATATATACATACACATATACACGAACAATCTAAAAAAAAAAAATAATTAAAAGTATAACAAAAAGAAAAAAATGTATAACAAAGAATCACAATATTGATTTCATTTATTTAGCACATGTAAAAAAACACAACAGTGTTACATATATGTTGAAATAAGTAAAAAAGGCATGCAAAGGAAAGCCAGAAAACCCTCAAGGGTTGAAATAATTCAACGACAGGTAGCATATAGGAAATAAAAACATAAAAAAAAAACATAATCCATAACAAAGGGACAGAAGAAAAGAACAATTCAATGAGGAGGGAAAATAAAGAATGAAGAAAGAGAGAGAGGAAAAAAAAAGAAGATTAAAAAAAGACAAGAGACATGTCAGGCTACTGATGCTGTAAAATATTTTGCACAGATTTTTTTGAATGATAGAGGAGAAAGTGTCCGTAATTCCATATGATTGATTCAACCAAACACTAGACCCCTTCGGAGAGGGATACAACACTACCACTCTAATTCACATCCTACTCAAGACAAAAAAGAACAAAAAAAAACAATCACCATTAACATCAGTAAGAGCTTCACTCTCCTTCCTCACCTCTTGTACTTTCCAAGAATACATCTTTTGTAGTTTCTTTTAAACTGCATTATACATATTTACTTTGTTTGATCCATTCGTCCAGACTATTCCACAAAACCACCAAACAAATCCAAATACACATTCTTTTGAGTTTAGTCCGAGCGTACGTTTTTTGTGATTGTTGTGGGCAAAAAGCCTTGATTATGCGGCACGTTTTCTTAAAAAATGCGATGGAATATGCGGGATATTTATGCAGTTTTATGCGATGAAATTGCGGGAACTTGCAAAAATTGCGATAACTTGCAAAAACTGCAGTTTCATCATGGTTTCATTGCGGGGTTTGCAGCTTTTCGACGATGTTCACGTCGCGTAATTACGTCACTTTATAACGTTCCCATGGCAACAGGGGAAAATGGCTGCTCTTGTGTGAAGTAAACGCAACATTTTTCAACTTTCTGCTAAGATATACTGTATGTGACTTTTTTGCAACGAAAATGCGGGGATTATGAAATCATGCAAGCCCTGCATATTTTGCGCGGAAATCAGCAATGTATGCGGCGAAAGTGCGGCGTATTTGAAAAAATGCAGCCCCCGCATAAATATGCGGACTTTGGCTGATTATGCATTGAGTTATGCGATCGCATAATCGCGTTTTTCTGGAGGCACTGTATAACCCCTCTCTCTATCGGTGAATAGTTGTTGTATCTTTCCAGGCAGCCATTCATTATCTGCTTCATAAATGATTTAAAATGGAAAGGATATAAAAAGGAAGGAGATTTTTATACCAGCTTATACTTACAATTCTAGTCTTGTATGACAGAAATCTTTGACAAGGGGTCCGGGACCCCTACGGACAGTGGTTCTCAAACTTTTTTGACATCAAGGACCCCACAAACTGACACAAATTAGACCACAGATCCCCGTTTGATTAGATTTTGTCCCAGGGTCCCCACTTGATAGCATTTTTGCTTTTAGATGTTTTATTACAGAAAGTCTATGAAATGCCTTGACCAAAATAGTCATACATTCTGTCATTGTGTTACTTATGGATGGAATTATATTGAAAATAAATTATTCCACATTATGCTGGGGACCCCCTGGGACCCCCTCAAGGACCCCTGGGGGTCCCCGGACCCCACTTTTTAAGAACTATTGCCCTAGGGGGGTCCTCAGAGTTAGTGCAGGGGGGCCACCAAATTATACATTTTTGGATTATAAAGTTTTTTTTCAAAAAATGAAAACGTTTTAACATGAATCCAACATATTATTAGCAAATATACATCTGCCTATTTGTGAAAATAAACACATTAATGATAGGCTTACTGGGCCATACGTAAGATAGTCAATAAGGTAGCCATCCACAGATCCAGTTCATCCTAAGGATTCACTCTGCCATTTTTAACATGAATACATCATTTATAAAAATCATGCCAACAATTATTATTTGAATAGCTTAGTATTCTATGCACTAAAAAGGTATGTATAAGGGCTTAAGGTTGCCCTACACGTTATTGTAGGCCCAGTTTAATATCCAACTTAATTTTCTACAATATATGTAGTAGGGGGTCCCCACTCCATCTCTCTTTCAGCTAAGGGGTCCTTGGCTTAAAAAAACGTTGAAGACCCCTGTTGTATGAGTTAAGATTCAGAGCACACATGTTGAGTAAAGATGAGAGTCACATCTATTTGCCAAATGGCAAAAAAAATAATGTTATAATGTAGATGCAGACTGTATGCCCATTTCATTCTATTTAAGTCAGGTGGGAGATGCATTTAATTCAGGAAGAAATGGAGTAACCCCACACTGTTTTGCGTCTACATATCCTATCCTTTGTCATGTTGGCTGTCTGCCTGATGAAAAAACAGCAGCATTTCCCTGTAACTGTATTATATTTTTATTGAACGTCATTTTTGCACATATTATTTATATACAGTACATTTTTATTTATGGATGCTGTAGCCTTGCCTCAAATGATTTTCTAATCTTCTGTTAATCTAAATCCCATAATAATGTGTCAGAATGTCAGTGAACTGAAAAGTACACCATCTGCTTCACCACCATCCCGACTGATAACTGAAATTAAATTTTAAATATCCCCCAGTGACAGTGTGTGTGTGTGTGTGTGTGTGTGTGTGTGTGTGTAGGGGGGGTGGGGTGGGGTGGTGCTGGTTGGAGAGGGTAGGGGGGAGCTGAGAGCTATTTTTATTTAACCCTCATGTTGTCCCCGTGTCAAATTTGACCAGTTTCCAAGTTTCTATATAAAAAATATAGATTTCTTTCAACCAAATTGCCCAAAAGTATCATGGATGGTTCCACTGAATCCAATGAAGTTGGATAAGAAGTTATAACACAGAATTGTAATGCGGTTGACTAGGTTTACATGCACATAATAGTACGGTTTTTGCCCTTATTCCGAAAAAGACGATATTCCAAATAAGCTGTTGACATGGCTAATGAAAGTGAATATTCCACTAATATTCCCGTTTACATGTAGCCGTGCAAAAAAACATTTTTTTCAAAGTTTACCAGTGGTGGAGGACTTGTTTGACCGTGCGAACACAGCCTAACCCTCTTTCATTCCTTCAACAGGCTTCTTGAAAAGGTCGGCGTAGCGATGTGTGCGCATATCCAAGTCTTTGATAATGTTTAAAAGCAACCATAGCAACGCACAAAGCTGACCATAATCCGTAAACAGGCAAGAGGCTGTAAACTGGGTGTAAACTACAGTAAAAACCCTGATTGAGATGCATATTCTGAATGCGCTGTATACATGTCCAAAGAATGCCTCTAAAACCTGAATAATACCAGAATATCACACGTCTTAATCAGTAAATGCTATACTCGGAAATATATTCACGTATATGCACGTAGTCAATGACGTTATCCTTTATGGTTTACCAACAGACCGGACCTGCATCTCTGGTGCAGCTACAGGTCCTGACACACCAACCCGATAATCGGCCGTCGGACAGTCTGGCGAGGTCGGTGACTCGAGTCTGTTCGGTGTGTTCCGTGCCGTCGTCCGTCGGAGGGGCCGTCGGCCTTCATTTTGGCCAACCTGACTTGCTGGGTCGGAGGGCGGGCAGTCGGACTCAATGGCCAATCTGATTGGTGGAGCGTTAATCCGGAAATGACCAGTGGGATGAGCGAGACTAACGCCTCTCAAAATCGAAAATCTTTTAAACGGTCCTTTGTCGATCTGAAATGAAGACAGATTCAGCAACTGCATGGCCTATTTCTCGCTTAAAATGTTTTCAGAAACACGTTTCGGTGAACTATCTTCGTAAAATATCGTATTCCGAACGAAGACGCCATTATGCCCGGTTGAAAAATCCGGGAGCAGCCAGACCCACGTAACGCATTCTTTCAATCAGCTGCCGGTTTTCATTTTTTTTTGGGCGACAATACAGATTAGCGCCGCATGCTGTTATGGAGACGTATTACGTCTCGCGCACGCGCAGAACGTACGCTCAAGTCGGCGTCGCTTCGGTGTGTTCCGAGGCACTTTTTGGACCTCGGGAGCCGACTGATCAGTCCGACTGCCTTTTCTGCCGACGGTTGGCCGTCGGGTTGGTGTGTCAGGGCCTTAACACGACACAAGTTGGAAAGTCAAAAACAGCCCTCCAGACCAATCGCATCAAATATTGACATAATGTTACACCAACTTTATTCACACATCATATTTGTAAGCAGGGCATCTTACTGTTAATTGTAGGTAGGCTTCCTCTCAGCAATAAAAATGGATGGATTTGTTCACACACTACATAACTCTAAAAACATTGAGCTATTGGAATTTGTCTCTGTTGTATTCATTAAGTTTCTCTTGTGTTTTATTAAAATCAATTCACATTCATTAATTCTTTTTTTTTTTTTTTTTTTTACTGCTTATTATCTTCTTGTTCAGAAAAGCTGTGTTCAGGTTCAGTTGTAGCACAGTGCATGTGCGCCCTCTAGTGGCACTTTGACAGCTGGGTTTGCAGTGATTGGTACAGAGTCCACATCCACTATTCTGTGTAGTGCTGCTTTTTTAATCCAGTTCACAGTCTGACAGTCAGCTGGCCCCGTTGTCATACCACCAAGGTTGCATGTTTTACCTGATCAAAGCGTAGATTTGAGGAATAGTTTGGGGGAAATAGGCTTTTTTTCCCCCACTCTGATACCACTTTCATATCTACAATAGTGTAGTGAATATCAGAATCAGAATTTTGATATTTAGAGGTTTATTGCCAAAGTAAGTTACTTTTACAATGACTTTGCCTTGGTGGTTGGTGCACACACAAACAAACAGTTATATTAAACATTCATAGGAAATAAAAGAATAAATACAGCAACACATTTATACAAAATAGCTGTTTAACATAAGAAAAAGGAGGCTTAATGGATATGGTTATGAAGCTACAGCCGCCGCTTAGCCTACCCCGCGTGTACACAGGAAGCGTAGCATTAGCAGCGTGCTAGCAGAGCAGCAGCATCAGTCGTCCATCTGTGTCCACACAGGATGTGTTCAGGCACAATGTGTACCATCGCACACGGGGACCATATGCTGCACACGTACAGTACACGTCACAACAGCACTTTTTTTCAGAACACTGATTATTTAAATGGTTTTACTATTTGACGCTGCCCCTTTTTTTTTTATGAAATGTTAATGTATGTCTATTTTTAATTTGTCTCCGTCTATCATGTGTCTGTTCTTTTTCTCTGTCTGACTCTCCTGTTTAAGAGTCATGCTACGTTTACATGTGGCCGGCTATTTTCATAAACGGACATTTCAACCTCTGCGTTTTCAAAAATAACATTACATGTCATTTAGCTGACGCTTCCAAAGCGACGTACAATTGCTATATATGTCACATATGTTGCACGCCTCTGGAGCAACTAGGGATTAAGTGTCTTGCTCAGGGACACACGTTTACATGTACCCGTGTATATATGCCACCAATGGCATCAAGAGCATGCCAAACCTGTAGGTGGCAGTGTAACGAGAAGCTCAAGCCCACGTTAGCCAATCAGAATCCCGAAAATAGCAACAACAGCAACGAATCACTTCCTCTTTCTCTCTCTCGGCTGCCTAAACCTCCGTTTGTCTCAGTTTACATTTCAAAAATCTCCACTCTGGCCAGAGTTTTTAGAAAGACTTGTTTTCAGAGGCAAATTCTCCATTTGCGTGTAAACGAAGGGCACAAACGAAGGGAAATGTCTCTGTTTTTCAAAATGTTTTCTCAAAACAGGGCCTCAGACTCTTGATGAAGGTGCGGAGAAACCGAAACTTCAGTTTTTTTGTAAATAAACAGTGAAGCTATAGCAAGTGCGGGAAGTTGATATTTTCCAACGCACCTGCACAGAAGAATTTTTGGATGTGCGAGATGTTTCTTCAAAACAAGCACTTTTATTAAAACCGTCTGTCATCAAAGTAAAATTCACAGACAGGGTTCAATTGAATAAAAAAAAATTATATTTTAAAGTGCAGTTTTCTGCTGATATTTTCTTTCAACTTACACAAAATCTCTGAGTGTCTTTCCCGATACGTCGCAGCCTTTCGCCATGTGTTTATTGCAGCAGTTGATATCACGATGACGAGGAAAAAGCCTTATATTGTGCAGCCCTAGCTGAAACATTATATTGGTAGCGAGAGCAACAAGTTAGCTGATTGCAGTCGTGCATGTGTGTGTGATTAGGGATTAAAGGCTAGGAGACAGGGTTGTAGGTTTCACAAAGTCAAATTTAAGATTTTTAAGACCATTATAAATGACATTTAAGACCTATATCATGGAAACAACGTCTGAAATAATTCCCTGATTTCATCATTCACATTAAAAAGGGCCCTTGTTGCATGAGACTCTGAAAAAAGAAGCAGTAGGCTTTAAATATGTTGTTAACAACTGGCTTTAACCTAGACCTAAATTCAGTTTTTTTTCAAGCCAAGTATCGCTAAACTTGCTACGCCCCACAGCTGAAGAATAAAATCTGTTTCATGTCTGTGGTACAATCCCAAGGAGACTCGCGCCAATAACACGAAACGTCAAAAAGTACAGGTTAGCTACCGACCGTTACCTTGAAACCATCCAGCAAATAGACGGTACCATAGGGTGATTTAACGCCACTGCTCATTTTATACACAGTTTAACAACAAAACACAACACCCCCACTAACCTGGAAAACGGTTTTAAAACAGTAACGTTACTACAGCGTGTCGGAGGAATACAGCGTCTCCTGCAGCGGGGAGTCGAAGGCAAGGGGACCGCAGCGTTCGCTAACGTTAACTAACGTTAGCTTCTTGTCTCATCTGGGGTATGATAAACAGTACATTCATCAAATTCAGTGTCCACAATGCTATTTTCCTATAAACTGTAGCTGTCATATTTCACGGGACCCGCGTGAGTGCGGGTTTCATGTCGCGGCTTTCGTCGCCGTTTGTCACTTTGCTTAAGATTGAGTGACAAATAGTTCTCGCCCTGTTGTTTATTTGGTTGCCATGACTTTGCGAGTGATGACGTCCTGTCACTGTTCCAGTTGCTCAGCCGTAAAGCTTGTTTTATGGTTCTGCGCAGGCTCCACGCAGAGCTTTCGCCGTGGCCTGATGTTTATACATGTGCGCTGGTGTGTGCGTCAAGAGGTGCACGTCAGGCAACGGCGTAGGGTCTAGCGTAGACGCAGAGGGGTCTGTGGGGGTACGCCGTCGATTCTACGCAGAAGCATAAAAAGGCCTTAAGGGGAGAGAGCGCGGATGACAGTTCGCTTGAGTTCAGTAGAGCACACAGCTCTGCAGAGTCGTGTAATTACGACTTTATGACTTCTCATAAGCAGCTGAAGGAGCGGCGGTGTACATAGCGGAAACCCTGTTGTGCGTCTGCCCTATTTCTCATACCGTGGCGGCAGAAATTTGACCGTGGCGGGCCGCCGCGGTAATATCAACATAGAGGAAACACTGTACATTGGATTATTTTTGGACTAGTGAAAGAAAGAACTACAACACCACGGAATACAAAAAAAACAAACATTCTAAAGCACTGTGGGAGCATTTCAATGAGCATTAGAGGTGGCGTTACACGGGCGTAGGAAAATTAATCAAAATTATTTAAAGGCGTAAAGCACAACACGTCAGTGAAGTTAAGACCTTTTAAGGCCTAACGTTTTTAGACTTTTTGAAGACCCCGCGGAAACTCTGGGAGTGAAACAACTGTAAATCACAAAGCATTCAAAATAATCACTTGACAGTTTATGATTTCAGCTGAAGCGCCTGCTCTACAGTTTCACCGCTCTTCTTACCAGGACATTTGTGGTTTCTGAGGTGTGACAGCAAACTAAAATTCTTCTCACATGCAATGCAACTGAACGGTTTCTCCCCCGTGTGGATTCTCTTGTGTTTATTCAGATTCCCCTTCTCGCTGAATCTTTTACCACACAGTGAGCACGTGAATGGTTTCTCTCCGGTGTGGACCCTCATGTGTCGCACCAGTGTCCCCCTTTCATTGTACCTTTTCTTACACACCGAGCAGCTGAAAGGCTTCTCTCCGGTATGTATTCTCATGTGAGCAGCTAACGTTCCACTCTGGGTGAAGTTCTTTCCGCAAACTAGGCAACGAAAAGGCTTCTCTCCTGTGTGTTTTCTCATGTGTATGTGCAAACTCCCCTTATGCCTGAACGTCTTGCCGCACTCGGCACAGTCAAACGGACTCTCCCCTGTGTGGCACGTCACGTGCCTCTGCAGAGCCGTGTTGTGCTTAAATGTTTTACTACACGCCGGGCATTTATAGAGTTTCCTCTGACTGGGAGCTCTCGGAGGAGACGCAGCTCCGTTGTCTTTCAGTGGGTCGGAGAACGGCTGAGGCTCAATCACGTGCTTCCAGCCGTCGTCCAAGTCTTCAGTCTCAGTTTGAAAACACTGTGAAAGGAAAAACTGGCCGTCGCTTGCCGCTTTTAAAAAAACTGCTGCATCCAAGTCAAAGGCTGCTTCTGACGCGTCACAGTTGTGTACAGCGGCCCCGGCTCCTGTCTGCTGAGCTGAAGGGTCTGCCTCTCTGGACTCCTCGGTTTGTCTTGGATGAAGCACTGAGGAGTGAGGTTTCTCTTCATCGTCTTCACTTTTTACAGACACTGCAGGGAACTGGAACTCTGGGATGTCAGCCCCCTCGGGCCCCTGAAGCCCCCGTCTGATCCAGACCTCCTCTGGTTCCTCTTTAATACGCGGGGGCTCCGGGGGCTCCTCTGGGTACGGACCGGGGCCCCACTCCTGCTGTTCAGGGGGAAACTTTGGATTGACGACCAGCGGCTGGATTTCCTGAGACACACCTGAGATACAAACATAAAGGACAACATGTTAAAATGAAAAAAAAAGACATTTAAGGAACTATCTAAGTTTGTGGAAGACTTAGGTGTGCCTACTTAGCGGGGGTTTAGGCCAGAAACACACCATACGCTGAAGTGCCGCGGATAGCCGTGAGGCGGAGCTATTGTCATCTCGGCACCCATGTTATTTAATCTGTCCACAACGGCTGCCATCAGCCTGCACGCTGCAGCAATCGTTTGGCGTCTTCTCTATTTCTTCCGAGAGCGAATGTGTCAAGCCAGTAAGGTAATTGCGTACAGGAAGGCCAGAGTGGAGCCGGATACTTTACAAAATAAACCAAATTTCTAAATGAAATACTCAGGTTTATGGCTGTCTTGACTTCTCAGCTGAGTCTACAGTGAGACATGCAATCAGGCACAGAGAGAGAGAGAGAGAGAGAGAGAGAGAGAGAGAGAGAGAGAGAGAGAGAGAGAGAGAGAGAGAGAGAGAGAAGGATCACTTTGTGACCGGTGCGGAGAACTGCATGCTTGGAACAGCGAACAGCCAGGTGCGCGATCAGGCACGGATCTACGCTTTACGGCGCTTCAGCGTGTGGTGTGTTCCTGGCGTTCCTAGGGGTCCTCCCTCAAGAAAATGTTACGTTTTTCAATAAAAAAAGAAAATGCAATTTCAAATTATTTTGGACAATTATTAATACCTTAGCTGTGTCTAAAAAGTAAGAAAAGTAGGAAAACAAATACTAATTTCGAATAAAGGGCTACACCTTTAAACGCCCTGCTCTGCCTCTGATTGGCTAGTACTCGTTGCCTTCGTTGGTTGTATTGGTTAGGTTAAGGCATGAGAATACCAGGTTTAGCCAATCAGAGGCAGAGTAAGGCAGAGTAGGGCGGGACAGGCCATTGCCATCCAAGGAAATGTAAATTCGCGAAAGCAGGTGTTGATTCAGCTCTGTCAGGCTGTCTGTATTAAGACAGTTTCAATTATACTGTATAGTCTTTACTTTATGTTGTTATTTTACAGTATGTAACGTTAACTTACTTAGCTCACTGGTTTGTTTTTATTCAGAGCAGCTGCATTGAATTACACTATTGCGTTACGCTGTACAGGGGTTTTTCGTGTCAGTTTCTCGGCAGAACGGTATAAAACATTAACATTATCATTATCATACTGTGATTGACACATTTGTTAGCATTTCGCCTGTTGTGGTGTTGAGAACAGCTTGCTTTGCGAGCTAGCGTTAAACTAACGTCAGCAGTGGTGGAGAGGGAGGGGCGGGGGTGAGGTTAACGTTTAACAGTTTTATATACAGAAACTGAAATACAAAGTTAAACGTGTCCCTCCCTACTGACTATTGAGAGAGTTTAAAGGCGAGAGCTTAGCTATATCAAATAAAAGAGTGACAGACGGAAAAACCTGTTTGGCTGCTGAACATTATCTTGATGCCGCCGGACTGCTCAGCTCCCAGCAGCCTGCGCTGGCGATACATTTCCTCCTCGTACTCGGTTATGGTTCTTTCAAACATCTCGATTATATCTTCAACAGCCACAGTCAGGCGCTGGTTGACGTACGTTCTCAGTAACTGGAGTGTAGACATTTTGAGGGGACAGCTAACCGGAGAACAGAAAGAAGCCGGAACGCTGTTGGCTGCTGCTGCTGCTTCTTGCTTCTTCCTTCTTCCTTCTTCTAATTCTTCTTCTTCCTCCTCTTCTCCGAGGTTTACTGGCAGCTGACATCCTTAGTGTTGCGTTACTGCCATCTTCTGGACTTAGTTAACTCCTACAGTCTTTATTTTCTTTTTTGTCTTCTGTTTTATGTCATTGTAATATGATGGTTGTCTGTTGTCTGGTTAAGAACTGTTTAAGTATTGTTCTATGCCACTTTTGTTTGTAAAGAACTTTGACATTTCAATAACATTTTGGAAGAAAAAAATAACTCCTACAGCCAAGGGTGTAACTTTGGTTTGAGAAGTTTTGCGGGGTGGGGGGGACACAAAGCCAGGGGTCTGGGAGGGGGGGGTCCTTAGCCAAAAAAAAAAAAAAAAGTTTCTATTTCAATCCTATTTCCTGCATTTCTACATAGGTTTAGGGACTATGATGATACAAAATCCAGAAAATAATAAAGTTGATCGTAACGATAAAGTCTCTGTGAAAAGCCTTTTCCCTCTCTTCTGCCTTATCCACTTTCACCACGGTCAGCCATAATCTTTTAATTTCTTCCATCATGTCCTTTCTCCCTGCTACATATTATCTGAACCTAACACGCAGCTCTACAGTTTCTGCTACCTGACAATGTTCAATAAGAACATTTCTCTATGGAAAGTGTGCTGTGCAGGTCACTGTGCCCTATTCTTAATCTAGACATACAAACCCTAATTCCCATGAAGTTGGGACGTTGTGTAAAATGTAAATAAAAACAGAATACAATGACTTGCAAATCCTTTTCAACCTATATATTCAATTGAATACACTACAAAGACAAGATATTTAATGTTCAAACTTTTTTACAAATATTCACTCATTTTGAATTTGATGCCTGCAACACTGTTGCGAGGTGAGGTGTGTTGTAGCTCAGAGGAACCAAGAAGCAGATAAATCATCACGATAGCAGGAAGGTTTGCTGGGAAAAACTGGTAGACTTTAACTTTCAGTTAAAAACAAGCTCAAAAGGTTCTGCTGCTGCTCCTCAAACAAACTGTCCAAAAAAAAAAACAGCAACCAGGTGTGTTGCATCATCCAATAATTAACCTTCATCCAAACAAAAATACTTCATCTTTGTTAATTGATGTAGGAACTTAAAATGAAGAAACCTAATGAGAATAAATGTCTACCTTTATTAACAAAATAGTAAGTGAGGGAACAAAATAGCAAAACAGTGAGGGAGCAGGTGCTTCCCCACAAACACGTTCCAAAAAAGCTGGCACAGAGGCATGTTTGCCACTGTGTTACATCACTTTTTCTTTTAACAAAACTCAAAAAGCATTCGTGAACCAGTCTAGCAAGATGTTTGGATTTACCCTGCAGAGATCTGAGGAGCAGTTAACCATCGTCCTCATAAATCCACCAGAGTTTAGAATACCAACACAAAGAAAGAGGAAGGTGAGGGACATCCGAAAAGAGTGACATCTGGCGGAATTTCCGGCAGAACGAGAGCAATCCCGGAAGTGGAACATCGTGGATATAGACTAAGGTAGAGCTAATTTGAACAATTGTATATTGTTGGGTACTTTTATCGATAACGATTTATATTTTATAAATTAATTATATGCTTGATGTGTAACATTTAGTTCTGAAAAGTAACTGGTAATTACAGCTGTTGGATAAATGGAGTGAAAAGTAGCCTACAACATGTCCCTGTGAATCATAGTGAAGTAGAAGTGTAAAGTAGCATAAAATGGAAATACTCAAGTGAAATACAAGCAGCTCAAATATGTGCTTAAGTACAGTATTTGAGTAAATGTACTTCCACCACCGCACACAGGTGAAGTAGACCTGTAGGCTGCACTTCCTGATCTAAGATTCTTTTTCTAAATGGCAGGTGGCAACCAAGGAGCAGAGTCAGTTACCTTAATTAACAAAACACCTTAATCCTATTTATTAACCCAGTTTAAGTTACTTCCCTGTTATAAGTCCAGGGTGGCAAGGAGGTGCGACCCTAAAGGATAAACGGCGGCAGCGAGTGGATGGATGAATGGATGGATGTTATAAGTCCCTGCTCCAAGAGCGTGTGTTTCAGACAGGCTTGCTGCAAAGCAAATCATTCCGCCCAAGTACTATATTCTTCCGCCTGAGAATATAGTTACCGGTTTGTTTACGGTTAGAAGATGGCTGTGTCTCATGTTACGTTGTTTTTTGTACACGCTGTGACTATACAAATCACAACATGTAAATAGGAACATGTTGGCGTTATTTTGTCACTTATTTGGAGCAGTAAGATTGCTGGAACCATTCACCTGCATGTACTGTGATGGGCTAATGCTGCTGGAACCGTCAGACAGCCTTACCTCATGCATGGAGATGAGAAGGGTATGTATGGACTTGTCTAACTCTTGGGGTTACGGTGAATAAGCTAAATTCCCAATAAGTCGGCGTGTTCCTTTAAATAACAATATGTTGGGCAGCTGTAATACCTAATTTCCAATGCTGATTTGAGAAACGCACATTCGTTTGCCTTACGATTAACGACAAGTCATTCCTTTGCCTCCACACTCGGGTGCCATGCATACGTTGTGCACACTTGTTATCAAATCAATGCAGTTTACTGTTAAGTCCGTAGAAATACGGGCTAATATAGCCCACTGTGGATATGAATATAATATGATATAATATGAAGGAATTTTCTGTAAGGATTTTTCACAGGTGTATTTCCATATTTAGATTTTTTTTAGATTAACAGAAATGTCCGTTAAAGGTACAGAGGATAGACCTTAAATCTACAGAATTTTCTGTTTTGGGATTAACAGAAAGGTGCGTAAACTAAACAGAAAAGGTGCTGGTAATTTTCTGCCAGGACATTATCTGTTTTTCTACAGATATTTTTCTTACAGTGTTGCTGATAAAAGGCAAAAAAATAATCATTTAGCTCCTCTCTCCCCACTCTCTCCTCATGTCTGAACAATAAGCAGCAGCAATGATCTTTGATATCTGATAGAATGTGTCAAACTCAAGGCCCCCGGGCCAAATCCGGCCACCGCAGATTGTGATCTGACCTGCATTTCAATTTAGGTTCACAATAAATTTTGCCCCACCTAGTTTTTGTCGTTTTTTCCAAAGTTTTTGTTCCTATTTTCCAACTGTTTTTTTTTGTTTTTTTCTCAACGTTTATTGTTGCTTTTTCCGATGTTTTTTTCATCCATTTCCCACCTTTTATGCCACTTTTTTCAGCATTTTTGTTACTTTTTTCTATGATGGCTAAGGAACTTATTTTTTGGGGCTTTATGAGGCTCAAACTCTAAGTGTGAAAGCTATTTGAGACATGCAATAATACAGTCAAAATATTTGACTTTTTCTCTTAAATAAAAGCATGTCAATAAACTTTACATGTCTGGCCCTTGATGTTACTCTCATTTTCCAGTGTGGCCCTGTGAAGTAGAGTTTGACAACCCTACTATAGAGTACAGCGTTGCTTTGGACACAGACCCTTGTTGCTGTTGCTTCCCTGTCTGTCTATTACAGCACTGTTTTTGTTCATTATTTTGCTGGCACTCAGTTAACAACTTCCCAGTGCACTGTGGACAAATTATACCAATTTCTTCTTGACAGGGACCAGGGCATGCTGAAGTTTAAATGCATTAGCTGGAAGGAGACGGTTGAATGTAATATCTGATTCCTTGGCAGTGGCGATACAGTGAGCAACAAATATCGCCACGGTAATGGACTGCAAAAACAATCCCATCGCAGGGGTGTCATGCTCAACCCTGAAGAGCGACACTATACATCATCATTTCAACACTGCCATTATCTATAGCTTCAAATTATTTGATGCTGATAGCAACATCACAGAGAGAGATAGCGGCAGATTGGTTCCATCAGATAGCATTCATCCCAGAGACTCTCCCTGCACTCTGCAAACACACACATACTGAAGGATAACGGCCAACAGTGTCACTGGGAAAATAGGAAGGGTTGGGTTATTAAGATGGTAAGTGCTGATATGAGACAGGACATATGTCAGGCGGGTCTGTGTGTGTGTGTGTGTGTGTGTGTGTGTGTGTTGTGTTGTGTTGTGTGTGTGTGTGTGTGTGTGTGTGTGTGTGTGTGTGTGTGTGTGTGTGTGTGTGTGTGTGCGTGTGCGTGTGCGTGTGTACTCCTGCTTGAGTTTGCACCTCACTGGACTTGAAGATTTCTACTCTCCATTACTTACTGTCCAGAGGATATGCAACATCTGGTTGTCTGCCCTCCTTTGCATGGAGACAAGATGACTACTTGTATCCATAATATCTAAACAGTGTATTACACAGAGGGGTTGTGACACCCCATTATGAACATGTCGGCAAAATTATTGTCATGCTATGAGGGGCCATGCAAGCCATATTTTATTTTAGGCCTGTCACATACATATACATTAACTTGCAAATCAATTTATTTTCCATTTCATAGTACAATGATACTAATACTAATAATAATTATTATATATAATATTATTATTATTATTATTCATAGAACACTTTTTAAAACCCAATTTACAAATAAAAGTGCCTTGCAGCAAATTAAAATAAACAATTTATAAGCATTCTGTGTGTATGATAAGAGCAGAGAGCAGATTAGAGCAGATAAAAACAATTCTTGTAATGTAAAATAAAAATATAAATATCTAATAAATAAATAAGACAATTCCCTCCAAATTAAAAAATAACTACATAATATATAAATATAAAATAAATCAGGATAAGCCCTCCAGTAAGCGTATGCTATTTATTTTTTTTAAGATTATTTCTTGGGGGCTTTTCTTTATTAGACACAAACACAACAAAAAATCCACAGAGCCCGGAGCACATTAATCAAAGGCATTTACAATAATCACTCAGAATCAGCAGGGGGAGGCGCGTAGAAACAGCTCTTTCACCGGGGGTTGAAACACCAACCTTGAGAGCCACTAAGCTAGAGGTCGCCTCAGGACTCTGACTGCAAACACTCTTTCCCCCTCGACCCTCTCGTTTGAAGCCAGGCCTCTGGAACAGATAAAAGACCACTGCATAGCCCGAGGATCTCAACCTACATGCAATCGTCAGAGATCATGACTATAGCTAGGAGCAAGAACATGAATAGCCTTTAAAGTAACAGTAAGAATTCTAAAACATGAATTGATACTCATGTGTCAGAAATCTTAGTGTCAATTTTGGAGAAAAAAAAGAAACTTCCCAGGTAACAGCAAGTCATGGCCTGGGGAAGAGCAATGTAAAGGAGGATCCTACCATCAGCCTGTTAGCCTCTCTCAACAGCCACTGCACTTCCTCTCCAGTAAATCCCAACATATTCAAAAAAAAGGTTCTCGCAGCATTAACAATTATTTCTATTCTCTCAGATTTCCTTTCTGCCTCGGCAGCACAGTTAATCACGGTGGCCAGATATGCTAAAAACCTAACTTTGTGCCTGTGAAACACATCCAACAATGATGAATCCACTTCTTTTAACATCACCTAGATTGACATCGCCAAGTTCCTTCTTGATTCCAACTCGCGACTTCATGTTTGTCCGACAGAACTCCAAATCTGTCCTTGCTTCCAGCCAAGTGGATATCTCTTACATTCTCACTATCATTTCTTCTTCTCATTCTTCTCTCATATTTTTTCCCACTGTTTCTTTTAATCCCCTACCTGCATCTTTTTTCCTTCCATGACCATCAGTCCATCTAGATGTATCTTTATGGTCTCAAGGAATTTTCAATGTGCCACTTTGAGAATCATTGTGGAGATCGCGGAGGCTGCAATGTCCCACCGCTGCCAATTGTTCTATGTACCTGCTGCAGTAACTCCAAGAGCCTCCAATTAACATGAACTCAATTCAATTCAATTTTAATTATAGTGTCAAATCATAACAGAAGTTATCTCAGGACACTTTACAGATGGAGTAGGTCTAGACCAATAATTTACAGAGACCCAACTATTCCCCCCCACGAGCAAACATTTGGTGCGACAGCAGCGAGGAAAAACGTCCTTTTAAGAGGCAGAAACCTGGCGGGTGGCCATCTGCCTTGTTTCTGGGGTGGGTATATGTATACACACACACACACACACACACACACACACACACACACACACACACACACACACTCCACTACATTAATCTGACAGCTTTAGTAACTAGTTACTTTACAAATTAAGAGTTTTGCACACGAAACATTTGGGCTAGTTTATAAAATACCATGTTTTTATTATAAATTAAACTTTACCCAACAATATAACGGCCTAAAAGTCCGGCTGAAATTTTTACACCAACAAACACACAACTGTTTGGATCGTTTCCACTTTCTAAAATGTGAGGATTTCTCTGCATTGAGTACTTTTACTTTTAATAGTTTGAGCACATTTTCCTGATGATACTTACAGACTTTAACTTAAGTATCATTTTCAATGCAGGACTTTTACTTGTGACAGAGTACACACACACACACACACACACACACACACACACACACACACACACACACACACACACGTTTGTTTCACTATCTTTGTGGGGACCCATCATTGACATAATGCATTCCCTAGCCCCTTACCTTAACCTTAACCATCACCACTAAATGCCTAACCTTAACCCTTACCCTCACCCTAACCATAACCTAATTCTAACCCTAATCCTAAAACCAAGTCTTAACCCTCAAACAGACCTTTAACCTTGTGGGATCCAGCATTTTGGGCCCCACAAGGCTGTGCAGACCCCACAAGTATACTGTATTCCCCGGTTTTTGGACGCATAATAATGGATAGCATCATGGAAACACCTGCTGCAGGCTCTGCCGTCAAGGTAACAGGCGATGACCCTAGGTTACTAAAAAGTGACTTTAACTTCTACCAAAGTCATTTTCTGGTAAGATACTGGTACTTTTACTCAAGTATTGCTTTAAAGTACTTTATAAAAGAGTGATATTTTCTGATGAGCTTATGACATGCCCAGTGTGTTAGTGATGACCTTTGTCCAGAAGGGGGCAGTGTTGCTCCATGTCACGCAGCCACTCGGAGAGACAGAGGCCGAGACTTGAAGACAGCAGCCAGGGAATGCTGTGAGCCTGTTCATACTCAGTCATTCATGACGGTCAGATATGGTTCATGTGCCACGTTGAAAAGTATACAGTTATTCTTTGGATGTTCGTGTTATCGTCCTGCACTGCAGTTAGCTCAGAGGCTGTGTGTGTGTGTGTGTGTGTGTGTGTGTCCGGATGAAATGCAAATATATGTTCAATGAATTGTTTTGTCTTTTGTTCGGTATTTATGGAATGGACCACCGGAGGAAAATAGGGGAGGGTCATGTATTTTTATTCTTTGTATTCATGAAAACAGCAACATTTCAAAGTGGCTTGCTTGGTGCATATTTTTCCATGTAGCTCTCAGTCTCGGCCCCCCATCGCTAGCAGATGAGTCTGACCCAACAAAAATAGCACCGTGGACCGCTAGCTGGAAGCACAAAAAGGCTGTTTTATGCTTCTGCGTTGAATCGACGGCATACCCCCGCAGACCCCTCTGCGTCTACGCGGGACCCTACGCCGTAGCCTGACGTGCACCTCTCAAAAAATTTAACTACACGTCGCAGTGACACACGTCGCTCGGCCATGGCCCTGGTTCTCCTTCTCCATAAACAACATGAAATCAAGGCGAGGATTACAGATTTCCCACTGTGGTCATAAAACACAGGGGAGACACTTTGTTTCTCTCACTATGACTCTAGAGTTGGTACTCGCTCCGAAGCTAATCGCCATCACTTTCTCACTTCTCCCTCGCTCTATCACCCACTCCCTACACACACACACACACACACACAGGCTGGCTTGACGCACACACCAGCGCACAAGTATAAACATCAAGCCACTTACGTAGGCTACGGCGAAAGCTCTGTGTGGAGCCTCCATAAAACAGGCTTAAGAGTTTCACTCCAGACCCTGTTGGGTGAGGAAACATAAACGTATAATTTGTGCTGATCCTTCCAGCCTTATCCTTTTATGAAAAGATAAGTCGAACATACTGTATGAGTTTGTGATGGAGAAATCGAAAAACTTCCGAATTGACGCCCTGCTTGCTGATGAGACCAACCGTGTGAGCCGAGACCTCTCCCCTGGTCTGAGCAGCGACAGCCCAGCAGGCAGCCTTTATCCTGCTGCTGCGCGGACACCCCGTCTCCGCGGGCAACAACTTCAAGGAATAATCTACAAACCGCGTGTCCTTACTCTCCCACATCCAGGTCTCGCTTCAGTTCCCGGCATGTATCATGCCCTATGTACCCATTATCCGCGTTGGGTGGACAGCATCCCGCGTTTGCATACACCAGTTTCACACAACTAACACAGACCTACCCAGAGCGCCTAAAGGCAGTTGCCATGGCGGGATCTCTGCCCCTGGAGCACTGGATCCGCGCCGGTATCATGATGCCACGACTACCAGATTACAGCAGTAAGTAGGCATATATGATGAAATAAAATTATTTTATAGGCCGAAAATATCCAGACTTTAAAACACAAGAGAATTAATACATACATATTGTTTATCCTGACCAGATTTCATTTTCCAAACACAGGCACACACACAACTCAAGAACCGTTTTCCATTATCAGTTTGTACAGTTTTTAATGAGCTCTGAAGAACCGCTGAGGTGTTGTAAACTCATTGAACACACTGACTGTGAATAAAACTGCAGTTCCTTTTTGACTTATAGTGAGTAAATCTACTGAAATGGCCACCATCTTGGTGGAGTGTGATGTGTAAGATGTGAATAAAACTGCAGTTCCTTTTTGACTTATAGTGAGTAAATCTACTGAAATGGCCACCATCTTGGTGGACTGTGATGTGTAAGATGAGAAAGCAGTCATGTATGTCATGATTGTAAGATTTTTTGTAAGATCTTTGCCAAGCGCAAACCAGTACAGAAGGCATCAATACATTGTTGGGGAGGGTCATGCCTCTTTTCCCAATCATTTTGGAGGGTCATAGAAAAATGTATTGCTGGCGAAGGGAGAGTCAAGTCTATTTTGACTTAAGATCCCAAAACTCCTCCGGTAGCCCCTTAAATAAAAAATGAACAGTCCCTTATTGCTTTCCAACTGTTCGTTCATTAAAAAAATGTAACTTTGTGGATTTACTTTTCCCAGATACACATGTCTAAGTTGAGTGAAAATGAAATGGAAATGTTTATGAGGAAGACATAGTGATCTAAGTGCAACCAACATTAATGGAAATAATTCATACAATATAAGTAGTCTAGATCGACAGGATTGCTCCGGTGCCGCCGGAAATTCCGCTGGATGTCCCTCATTTTCGGCCGGATGTCCCGTTACCCTCCTCTTTCTTTGTGTTGGCGTTCTAAACTCTGGTGGATTTATGAGGACTATGGTTAACTGCTCCTCAGATCTCTGCAGGGTAAATCCAGACAGCTAGCTAGACTATCTGTCCAAATCTCAGTTTTCTGTTGCACGACTAAAACAACTTTTGAACGTAGACATGTTTACTGTAGAATTTCTTCAACATACAGTAATGTGTCACTAGTATGGGGGAAAAATCATCCGGGCAGCATTAAATTACCCCAAAAAAATGCATTTTTTTCTAATGCAAAATAGGCAGTATAAACATGAATTTGAAGTTGATAAAGTTGAGTGTTAAGGAGCAGGAACATACCATGAAAGCAAACCGACCTTCTTTCATGAGGACAGAGGGGGAACAAAGCCTCTGCTCTGACATGGTCACCCATTTCCATTCAGGAAGCAATCTCTCCCCGGAACGGATCCAATCTGTGACCGCTCCAGCAAAAAGGTCACTGAATTGAAATGAGGTTAAAAAAGATGAAGTTCCCTTGAGGTACTTCGAAGAACTGAGTGGTTGTTTGAGACTGCCATGTTTTTTTTGTATTCTTCTTACATGGCAGAGCTGAGCGAGGTCAATACTTTTTTAGCTGGAGAGCTGTAGTCAATGACACCGAAGAAACTCTCCCTTTTGATTTCTGATGGCACTTAGCTGTTAGTTTTGGACTTCGAGAGAGTCATATCCAGAATGTTAAGTAAGCCAGGGGTTATAGTATATTATTTCATTGATCTCATGGTTTAAATGGTAGGATGTGAATGTGTATACATACCTGGATATTGTTGCATGTAAGTACGTTTCCTTCATCATGCATTCATTAGTCTAGATCAACGATAGTTCACCTCCTGGATAATCGCTGCGGCCGGATGTCCCTCGCCTTGCAAAACTCTGTTCGTTTCAGGAGACAACAACAAACTTCGAGCTAGCAAGCTACACGCTTAAAATGTCAAGTTTTTAAGAAAATTTGTATGGTGAAACACAGAGGTGATTCTAGGATCAGACCTTTAGGGGGGCTCAGCTCCTAATGAGAATGTGACACGGATACAGTGCCTTGTAAAAGTGTTATAAAAAGGGTCTAAAATCGCCACTGGTGCAACAAGTAAGGCCTGCTTGGTTCTTTCGGGGAATGATTGTAACTAACTGACTGTACTGTGTGAACAGTTAACTTTATTTAATATTGAATTAAATTGAAGTTTTCTTTTGCAATGTGCAAATGTTCCACCAAAACAAGTTCCTTCCAGAGACTATTTAGCAGAGCCACCGTCTCTGCGTCCTGAGCTTACCGCCGCCGACTGTTTTTTTTCTCCTATCCAGAAATGTATGTGCGGAGGTGCCAAACCGTACTCCGCAGCGCTGTGGAGATGGGCCTGGCAATGCAAAATTATGCGTACATTAACCAGAGAAAGTGTGATTTGCATCCCTCATGGGTGCCGACGAGGCAACAGAGACATGAATCTGCAGGGATACCAACCAGAAATGACAATGTCATTTATTGCAGAAATACATTTTCAGATTGATTTCCTTCAGGAACCCTCTGAAAGGTGATGAATTACATTTTTACACCTGGGATATGTAATGATGATGCAGAGAGTGTATTATATTAGTATGTGCTTCACAAGAGGCACATAGCCACTGTGGATATTAGATGCTAGATGTATTGGCAATGTTGAGCTGCGGACAAGTACATGTAACTAGATTTTTCTTAATTCAACTAATTAAATTACTTTTTTGCCATCTTTTGTATAGGTTAAACTACAAACAATGTTGGGCCATAAAAGGAAAAGAGAGATTTTTTGTTTGGATGCGCCGGATCGTCTTTCGTCCTCAGAGGGTTAATTGACTGTTTCTTTCATCCTGACCACTGTGAAGGCATGGCCTGTTTTTTTTGTAGTTTTTTTTGGTCCATAAGTGGGCACTCTTTTCAATAAACTCAATTGAGTGTTAGCTGACGCCTGTGAGCTACTAAGAGCTAAAGGATAAATACCCCATCAGCTGCAGCTGCCTTTTCCCCTCTTAGTGACGCTAAGATTCATCTGCTGTCTAATGGAGATGATTGGAGCAGCTGGTTGCACAGTTTGGACGGGCATGCTGGGAATTGTCAGATTCTTCCAGGGCTTCATCCACAGGATGAGACAGAGGTGACATTCACTTTAGTGAGAGAGATGGGCAGTGCTGTGTAGCCTAAAACAACCCAGTGACATCATCAAAAGGAGATTTAACAATGACATTCACAACCAGTACCTTCAGGTTGTGTTTCACTGCCTAGTGTGGGATTTGGCATGTCGTATGGTACCTTAACCCATAGTTACATCCACGACCTTCCACTTCCAGGATTGCTCAGTTGCCGCTGGAAATTCCGCCGGATGTCCGTTACCTTGGGCTTTCTTTGTGTTGGCGTTCTAAACTCTGGTGGATTTATGAGGACTATGGTTAACTGCTCCTCAGATCTCTGCAGGGTAAATCCAGACAGCTAGCTAGACTATCTGTCCAATCTGAGTTTTCTGTTGCACGACTAAAACAACTTTTGAACGTACACACATTCCACCAAAACAAGTTCCTTCCCGAGGCCAATTTGCAGAAGCGCCGTTGCTCCGTCTGGCATTAGCGCCACCCAAGATGCTTCTGATTGGTTTAAAGAAATGCCAATAAACCAGAGCACATTTTCTCCCATCCCAGAAAGCTGTGTGGACTAGCCAGACCCTATTCCGCAGCGCTATGGAAGAAGGACTACCCTTGTGTTGTCCTCGGGTCAAATTTGATCCGTTTTTTTTTATATCAGAAATATGGGTTTCTTTAAACTTGCCAAAAAAAAAACCAAATTGCCCCAAAAATAACATGGATGCATGGCTGTACCAACGTACATCCAATGATCTTTGCAGGTAAAATAATGATTACTTTTTATTGAATTTTGGGTGTTTTATTCAATTTTATAGCATTTGAAAACATTTAAATGGTTTCAAAACAGTATTCTTACTAAACTTTGACATATACCAGTCTGTCAGCCACTCAACATCCTCTGATCTTAACTATTATTAATTAATTCATAATTTCTGCTTTATTTAACTCAAAAATAAGGTATAATGTTATATAAACTACTTTTATTGACAATGAATACAAAAAAAACATTCAAAAAGTGACAAAAACATTAAAAAAAAATAAAGCGTCAAAAGCATTGAAAAAAGCGACAAAAAAAGTAGATTTTTCAATTTTTTGAATAGTTGACGGGAAGACAACACAAGGGTTAATAGGTTAGTATTTATCTATAAAGCAAGGAATCTCTGTGTGTATGTCTGGCTGTCTGTCATTCACAAATCTCGAGAACCGTTCATATACAATGTACTTCACACTTAGGAGGTTTGGTGCAATTTGGACACATTCAATATTAATAAACTGTGAAGAAACGAGCATGCATGGCTCTGTCCAGCAAAGGGGGCGGGCTTCATGGCTCTGCTGACTGAGTCAAGCATGTTGTCCGCAGCAGGCTAATATGACTAATATGCATATTTGGGAATGAATACCTATGTATTTCAGTGTGTGTTTCTGACCACGGATGCTGGATATACTAACGGATAATACCTTACAGGAACAGTGCCACTCTGCCATTGCAGCTCAAATTGCCCGAGTTTACTAACTTATAACACTACCGCCGGCAAATTACTCTGCTAATTAAATCCATGCTTTAACGTTAATTAATAACCAAGGGGGTTATGTCAAAGCAAGTGACTAATACGCCTGTTTAAATTAATACCTTTGCTGTGTGTATTTCACTGTGTGGGTTTCTGACCGCGACTATCCGCAACTTGGGTGTGTTTTTCAGGAGTGGATTTTTATTTTCTCAAGTTTTAGAAAAAGCATGGCCTTTTCAAGCCATTGGGATATAGAAGGACTCTTGGCAGAGTTCCAGTGTAACAGTATGATACGTCTGGCTGTGTTCCAAAAAAGTGACATTGAACAACATCCCAATAGGTATGTAATTCTGGACATAGGACATAGATTGCAGAAGGGGTAATGACATCTACTGTATTTATCTCCAACGTGTGGATACATTCCTGAAAGCCTAGATTTGGAGAGATGAGCCCTGTGCAATACTTAAAAGGTGCTCTAAGCGATGTTGGGTGACGGCACTTCTTGTTGACGTTTGAAGTATTTCTCCTCCTCATCCCGTCCCCTCTCCCTCCCTTCCGTGCTTCCGTGCACTAACCACCCCACCAACCCCCACCCCCAAATCTTTCTTGTCAGTTATTGGCTGGAAGACTGTTTGTTATGTTTCGTGGTGCAGGTTGGCACAATTTATTTTTGTTGGCGTTGTAGCCTGGGCTGTCGGCAGAGACAGCGTTTTTTTTTTTTACAGTGTGTTCAGGGGACAGGCAGCTCGCGGATAGTGAGAGATGTTTGCTGTATGTGACAAAACATGTTGTAGCCTAAAAAACGCGTGACATTGCTTAGAGCACCTTTAAATTGTACAAGGTTGAGTCGAGCACAGGATGTACTCTATCTGTACCAGGGACGGAGCCAGACGTGGTAAACCTTTGGGGCTCAGCTCAAACCTAGAGAGGTTCCTGAGGCATGCTCCATTTATAGCAGCTATATGCAGTTTTCACTTTTCAAGCCATTTGATAATCGAATGCCTAAAAATCTATACATCATTTTGGAAAAAACATGATAGTTACCAAGGAAAAGAATCCTCCTGTAGAGGCAAAATCCTATTTTGTATCTAATTGTTCATCAAATGTCTTTATCATTCTGAAACCATTCTAATGTAACATTCTAATTTTCTTTGATGTTTGTCGCTTTTTTGATGCTTTTGCACGTTTTTTTACGTCTATTTTGTATCTTATTGTTCTTCAACTGTCTTTCTCATTCTGAAACCAGACCACGTTGCTCTATTGATTTGCAGGTCCAGTCAGATAGGGGAAATGACACAAAGTTGAAGTTAATTTAAAAATCCTAAAAGATTCAGGGCTTTTGAGAAAACACTCTGGGCTGGAGCCCCAGAAGACTGCTCCGCCCCTGGTCTGTGGCCACCTCCTGCTACACATGCCAAGCTCCTGTTGCCCTTTAGTTTTAGCTTCAATAGTACCACTATCTTTAAACATCACAGGGAATTATACATTTTTAGAAATGTATGCTCTTTAATGGGGATCTAAAGAAAGTAGATAGACCCAAGGTTGTTTGGCTGGAGTGATGGAAAACTGGGAAAAATGGTAAAGGTACAGCATCTCATTTGAAAACATCTGAGAAGATGGAATGGAGGTAGTCCAAATGTAGGCAACAAATTAGAAAAAATAAATCTATAATATAATAAAGCATGTCCACATGCAAAAAAAACGTAATACCTTTTCTGTACCAGTGAGAGAAAGTACAATCTAAAGATGAAGAGGGGAATAAATGATTACTACATACTGGAGCCAAGGTTGATACAGATAAGAAATTAAAATGGTGTCTGAATTGCTGCCAGATTTGTATAGTGCTAAGCACTGCTGGGTTATCTGTATAATGTTTGATTTTCATAGGTAAGGAGTAAAGCAGGGCAGATAAGGAAGATGTGGTACAAGAAAGTGCCTCCAATCTGCACCTGGGTGAGTTAGGAGACTCAAGCCAGTAAAAAGTTTTATGAATGTGTGCATGTCAATAATAACGACGAAAACTAGGCAATGCTATGCCCCTAAGTTTGCACCTCTGAAGTAGAGGCCTTGTAAATAGTTTTACACGTGATGTTCTAATGGATATAATGTTTTGGCTTATATGTTTCACAAACCTAATGTGGCTGTGCTTTGTCCGCTGACATCATGGCTGTAACACACCAATCAAGTTGGAACCACGCCTTCATACCTCTATTCTCTTCTGTCCTTTGATAACAAATCTGGACAACCACCTTTTTATTAACATGGACCTCAAGTGACCCCAGCATGGAAAGTTTAAAGATAAGGTTTAGAGCCATGCAACCTAATGTCTGCTTTTCACTCTTTAATCCGGCCTAACAATAGGGAAATATAACATGGTAGCCCAATGAGTCACTCTGTGAAAGCTCTTTAATGGGTTTCCTTGGATTTTTCAATCCGTTTCTGATCTTTAATGCACTTTGATACCTTTTTCTGGGGGGGAAAGTCAATTTGGGCAAACAAAGGCAAAGTTTGAGTGTTTCTGAAAAAAATATCTAATTACTGTAAAGCATATAATGAGATTTTCCTGTGAATAGTGTGACATTACCACTTCCATCAATGGTACAGATCACATTGTGGCTCAGGAATGCTGCATTTCAAAAGGCTCAGTTGTCACCAACGGTGGAGCAGAGCCATGAGCAGACATGCTCATTCAAAGTCTTCAAATGGGAAGGTGCAGGCTGAATGGTTTTACACTTCAGTGCTTCTCACTCTCATATGCAGTCTAATGAAAATCTTATAGCTGAATATCATATTAATTTGTTCAGAGCTCAGGTCCTTGTCGAGAATATGCTTCTGTAGTTTACCTTATTCTAATTAATCTTACAAATGGGATGTTTGACTAAATATAATTTTGATGTAATATCATAACGCAGCTGTTGAATGAATTGTAATGAGTCTTCACATTTTTAATAACATATTTATTGCTTACATGGTTTCCATGAGTGGTGTGTGAGAATCGATGAATTCAAATTAAACTCACAGAAAAGTGCGCCGCACACACATGTTGAGTAAAAAAAAAATCAAACCTGAGCTGGGTGGAAAAGTCTGTACTCTTCTCTTTCCACACTCCAAGGTTTCAGCAAAAAGGTAAACAGAGAAAGAGTCTCAGAAGTTCATCAAAGTAAAGCGGAGGTTCGTGAAGCAAAACCACTGGTCTTCAGAAAATCAAAAGCCAAAACCTAACAAAAGGATGTTGTGGGTTGTGACACCCTGGTCTCTGGTGTCAAAGTCCTGAGCTTTGTACAACCAACCATCCACCCCAACCTCCTCTCTACAACTTGCATGCAGTATAAGGGTGTAACACTTCTTAGATTGCTTCAACCATAGTACAGTATGCAGACAGGGTAAATATAATAATACACCACATTTTTATGGCAGTCTGGCCAGTACTGTCCAATCGACCCATTGACATCACCATCGATTTAAAATCAACTGTTCAACTCAACGGACAAGATCATTGTCTTCTCGAGAGACTTAGTTTTTCGTTAGTCATGGAGATAGCAGATATTAACATTGGCACTGTGACTCCGTAACCACAGATGTATATGAGGGGACAAACTTTGATCCTTTTTGAAATGTTGGCCATTTAAATAAATATATGGTTCGGGGACAGTCAGGAGGACAATCAAAAGATGAGAAAAAAAAGATTAAAATACCTCTCCAGTGGATATGGATTAGCAGGTTACAAATAGCCAATGCTGATGTGGAATACATCATATTACTTCACTCAACTTTATGCTGAACACATTTCCCCCTGCCATCCCCCCCTGAAAATATACTGCAACCTGACAGTGGGATTGCAATTAATCAGCCCTAAAACCTTGAATCTTGGAGTTTTGTCAAGTGTCAGAGAGGTACTTACTCAAATCTATGGTCATTTTAGAGGCATTGGTTTGAGATTATGCTGTGTTATGATTTCTTTAGATCATAATAACCAAGCATTCACTATGTGACTAAGAGCCCTGTTCCTCTGTGTGTTGCCTTGTAATGAAAACAAGCACCTTTCTTGCAATAATAGCATCAAGTGCTTTCCCTGCTGCCATGTGATAAAATGAAGAAAAAAAAGCACAATAATAATAGAACAACAGTAAATAGTTCATTAACAAACAGTGAAATATGTCAAATAAACAAATGGAGGAATATATGACCATGAATATATCATGTACCATTATCTTACGTTAAATGCCAAATTAAAAGTATTGAAAAAGGTCTTACAATACCGAGCTAGTATGCCATTCTGATCCAGGGCAGGGTCCAGAGTTTGGGGGGTGTAAAAATAGAAGGCAGTCTCTCCAGTATTCTTGTGGGAAATGTTCAGAAGGTCTAAATACCAGTCACACTGACACCAATTTAAGAAGTGTTTCTCTAGTATTTTTTAGGTGTCCTTCACACAGAACAGACACATTTCAAACCAACTCAGCGACACACCCCATCAACACTCGGACTCATTACACTCACGCTCTAGTTTTTCTCTCTTGATTGATGGGGACCTGCTCCGCAAAACATGACCCCTCAGCGCCACTCGTAGTCAGAAACTATAGGGTTTATCTTTTATTTCTGGGGATGATGGTTCAGCTGTGTCACAAATCCATACTACACAAATTCTATACAGTATGTACTACATACTGATCGTCATAGTATAGTAGTAAGACAAAACTATTAACATACACACCATTTCATACTGACAGAAAATACAGTATGACCCCACATAGGAGGGAAGAGCTTGCCTAGCTTTCCCTAAATGTTCTCTAAAAGTGACGAACGTCCCAAAACCTTTACAGAGCATTAGTTACGTTCCTAAAATGTCCTCTTTTGGTTATGAAAGTGCTGCAGTTCAATGTTCCTTTTATGACTTTAGGGGTACATTCCATTTTGGTTATTTTATGGTCACATGGCAACGTTACAAAAAAGAACATTTGGGACATAAACAGAACAATCCCATATGGTCCCTGTTGACCATATAAGAATGTTTAGTTGAGAACTTAATCAGAACGTTTACATATAGGTCGAAATTGTTTTTTTATAATAACGTTATATGAGTTAAGGGATCATTCTATTTTGGTTATTTTCTGGTCACAGCAACGTTACAAAGAGGACCTTTGGGATGTAAACAGAATGTTCCTATATGGTCCCCTTTTTGACATATGAGAATGTTTCGTTACCAACTTAATCAGAACATTCGCATACTGTGTTGGGCAAGTTACTTCCAAAATGTAATATATTATAGTTTACTAGTTACTGTTATTTGAAAGTAATTAGTTATATTACAATATTACTGTCTCTGAATTGTAATGCTTTACACTACTTTTGTGTTACTTTTGTGTTACTTTCACCTTTCATGTTACTTTCATCAGCACCTCTAAATCTGAGGCCATGGTTCTCAGCAGGAAACTGATGGAGTGCCTACTCCAAGTAGGGAATGAGTCCTTACACCAAGTGAAGGAGTTCAAATACCTTGGTGTCTTGTTCACGAGTGAGGGGACAATGGAGCGGGAGATTGGTCGGAGAATCGGCGCACCGGGGGTGATATTACATTCACTTTATCGCACCGTTGTGACAAAAAGAGAGCTGAGCCAGAAGGCAAAGCTCTGGATCTACCGGTCAGTTTTCGTTCCTACCCTCACCTATGGTCATGAAGGCTGGGTCATGACCGAATGGGATGGGGATGGATGGAGAATTTCAGTGCAGGTAAAATCACACCAATGATATTTTACTCCAAAGAGTCCACTGAATGCATTCATCAGCTCAATGAGGCCCCCAGGAAGTTTGACATAGCCAGTTTGACATAGCCAATTTGACATAGCGGCCAAATAGTTGAATTACAAATTTTGTGTCTGTCACATGATACCATGGGGCCCAAATTCTTTTTCCATAGCCTTATATGGCTAAAGAGATGTTTTTGAGCTCCACAAGTCCCACGAAATGGCTTGTTTTACTATCAGAATTTGATCCATTCGGGCTGATAACATTTGGAAGTCTGGAAGAGCCGCACAATTAAATCATTTAATCCCCATTCAAGTTAGCAGAGCGCTAAACCGGAAGTAGCCAGAGGTCTCTAGTGCGCCCGCTCTATGGTCCGCACAGTGTGGAAGCAGCGCCGATCACCCGGGTCATTTTTGGCTCCATGATGGCTTCATGCGCCACTGAGCAGCTCTCATAGGAACAAAAGGGGCTCCGCCTCAAACGCTGTATCCAGTTCTTATAATACATCGATGAGAGATCATAACCTCACAGGGTTATAACCTCACAGACACAGGACTGTGGGCATCAAATATTACAGAAGTTGTGCTCTCATAAACATTTAGTTTATTCTTAATAAAGATAAACAAGACAAACATTTTGCATTTGAGCAAACACACAACTGAATGTGGTTTGACAGCTCTGCGGTGATGTTTCAGGCAGCGTTTATGAGCACTTGATTAGGGCGGGGAAGTCGTCATTAGGGACAGATATCTTTTTATGTGGCACATTGGGATGAGGGGTTTGCTGCAGGCTCACATGTCTTTCACTTGTAATCTTGTGTAGTAAAGCCTCTGAGAGATTGCGATTTTGTTTTAGTGTGTGTGTGTGTGTGTGTCTGTGTGTGTGTGTGTGTGTGTGTGCATGTTTCCTTGGATTAGGATGGCACCTAAATCATGGTTGCAGCTGTCCCGGTGGTCCTGCTGCACGCCCTGCTGTGTCCTGTTGCACCTGCTATGCCCTGCAGTGCCCTGTTATGCCATGAACTACTACAACTACTATTTCTAGTCATAGTTCCATTATCTTTATTGTGACTATTATTGCCACTGTTCATCACACCCCCAACCGGCACCATCAGACACCGCCTACCAAGAGCCTGGGTCTGTCCGAGGTTTCTTCCTAAAAGGGAGTTTTTCCTCGCCACTGTCGCACTAAATGCTTGCTCTTGGGGGAATTACTGGAATTGTTGGGTCTTTGTAAATTATAGAGTGTGGTCTAGACCTACTCTATCTGTAAAGTGTCTTGAGATAACTCTTGTTATGATTTGATACTATAAATAAAATTGAATTGAATTGAATTGAATTGTGTGTGTGTGTGTGTGTGTGTGTGTGTGTGTGTGTGTGTGTGTGTGTGTGTGAGTGCTGTGTGGGTGATATTTATGGAGGTTTTGCTCAGGTACACAAAGCAAAAAGCAGAGTGCAGAGAAATAAAGTCTTTGTCTCTGCAGTTGTTTTTTAAAAGAGGAGCTTAGGTTTTGTCGCAAACAAATACATTGTACGTTGTATTTTCTTGATGAAGCTGATGTTATCGAATGACAAATCGCAGAAATGAAAATGATCAAACACCGAACCGATTGATTGGGTAGCCAAAAAGTGGAAGAAAGAGAGGACATATAGTGAGAGATAAAGAGTCAGTCTATCACAAGTCTATATATTAGTGGGAATTTAGACATTTTCTTTACTATTAGTATTCTCCTGTAATGTGTTCTATCCCCACAGGCCAGGAATTTTGGGCCCCATGACAAAAAATCAAATTGGGCCCCCTCTGCGCAACTGTTGTCACCACATCTCTAGGATCTCTAGGAGAATGATTTAATATGAATATTTCCCTGCACTGATTAAATGGTGATTAAATGTAGGCTAACACTAGTCCGTAGCTAGATAGCTTATTTCACTATGGACATTAAGCCAACAGGTTAATACCACTCAAAGACTATAGGCTACCCACCTTTCTTGGTGAAAAACTGGGTTACAGTTTGACACCCTTTCCTTTGTCTTTCCTCTCTCTCTTTTCTCTCTTTCCTTTTTTGAAAACCAGATTTTGATTTTACGTTACTTGGCAACATTGTGGTCACTGTAGTTCTGGCGCATCTACTGACTGCAACTAAACGCCGTCACTGAGTGCTGTAAGGCAGGACCAAACCATGTCATACAGATACAGGGGGGTGGTCGGTCAATATGGATGTTTACTTTTTGGTCAATAGGGATATTTAATTTTTACTGCCAAAAACAAGTAAAAACAAAGAGATCATTAAATGTATTATTATATTTGAAATATATATACTGAATGATGATGGTTTAATAATTTCATATTAGTTTTTACCTATTTTTTGGGGCCCCTGTCAGTCATGGACCCTTGGAATTGTCCTAACTTTCCCCCCCTATACGCGCCCCTGCCCACAGGTCATCGGTAGATTGCTGGAAATCAAGCCATCTTTCTTCAAAGCCAATTACATTCTCTTTTTTCACTTGGATATGAAAGACATCTAAATAATGCCATGCAGGCTTAAGATCACAGGCGGAGAGCATTGCCACAGGAGTTCTGCTAATGGTAATTATCACTGAGGTCAGCAGGATTACTGCCTCATGTTAATCTAGACTCCACAATTCACCTGGAGGGCAAGTTCTCTGTGAACTGATTTTCTTTTTTCATTGTAAATTAACATCTGCAGTATATTCCTGACAGGATCTGTTCCTGTTGTTGCACACTCGCAAAATACATTAAAACATTGGCTTTTTTAAAGTCTAAGCTTAATATTTTAGAAAAATCTGTCTCAATACAATACTCCATGTGTATGTTAAACGAGTTATTGGTCGCTGGAAACATTCCTTCTATACACTGTATAAGATGAAGCACAAAGTCCACTCCTCAGTCCTTGTTCTGTGTCGAAATTTATTCTCAAGTTCAGCGGCAGCTAATACCAGGCTTTAGCAATCTCATTTAAATGAAGCAGTAATTTTCACTCTGACAACAATTTTTAGCTAACCTTGACCGAGACTAGCAAACACCTAATATTATCATATCGAATGTTGAAAACAAACATGACTACTGTTAGCACTCACAGCTGTTTAGCTAGCGTGTTAGTAGCCTTGACAGAGACTCAGCTATGTGTAGCAGGCTGAAAGCTAAATCTCTGTTGAGGCTAGCATGTTAGCATAATCCCTGTGGACTGGTAACAGATATCAGAGAAAAAAAGCTAAAAAGGTCAAAACGGTTCAGCAATACAACACGTTATTTCTATCACATTTAACACACTGAGACACATGAATTTTGTATAGTACACCTAGGCACCTGCGCCTTGCCAGAACAATCCGGAAATTTTGTCCAGGCATTGAATGATCTTCCAGACCCAGGGGAGAGCAACAAAATAATTTGGCCATGCAGCATACTTTCAATTTGTTGTGTGGCAGTGTGTGGCACTGAGAGTTGGGAACAGAGTGGTCATACCTAGTTGCTGTGTCTGGAAAATAAGAGGCCGCTACCCAGATCCACATGGACAATACAAAGGTTTCATACCTAGCAGGGTTGAAATAAATAAATACTTGTTTATTACACTGAAATAGTTTTCCATTTATTCCTAGGAGGAATTAACAGTACAAAGTACCCTTTGGTTTTATATTTCATTTGAATAAAAAAAAATTCTAAATGATAAATGACTTTCCATTCCATGTTCTATGTTGTTATTATAACTATCATGACATTACATTTTTCATCTCCGTACATACTGCACACAATAATTACAACCAATGTTGTAGTGTGGAACTTACAACATTTTTAACACATTTTTTTTAAATATATAAACAATAATAAATGTCATATACTGTAGTAATCCAAACTTTGTCCAGGGGGCAAACTAATCTGGCAATGATTGTCCTTCAGAGACACCCACAATGAACAACAGTAAGATTTATTTGGCGTTTCACAAAGAGAAAAAGTGTTTTATATTGGCTTTGTTTAGATTATTAATTTAGATAAGTTGATCAGAACTTTAGAATCTGTAGTATAAGATCTCATAATGGCATGTGGAACCTGGCACAAATCTTGATTCTTTGGAATTCCTTAGAACAGAGCTTCATAGATTTTTAATAAGCTTTTCCATATAGTAAAGTAAGAACTTTATGATCAAGCTACAATAATGTATGTATTGTCCATCAAAGAGAACAGTAATGTAATCCATGTTCACTTCTGCATCAAGAGACTGTGAAACTATAGTTGACACAGCAGGGGTAGATGGTCGCATCGATCTGTGTTTTCACAGTGTCGACCCCAAGTTATTCTTGTAATAACTACAAAATGATAATAAAAAAAGAAAAATGCATACTGTGCATCAGCACATTTGTGAAAAGCCAATATGTAAATGACACATGTTCAGACCCTGGCAATGGTTGCCAGGGTATTATTATTATTATAATGTTACACAAATTAGCCTTTTGTTAGATAGGAATATGTAATCATACGTTAGCTAATGTAGCTTACTAGCCTAGATCAACAGGGAAGCTAATGTTAACATTGGGCTAATATGACTAACGCAACTTAAATAGCTACGTTGGCTAGACATTTCTATCACCCCCCTTTCCTCCTCCGATAAAAACAAAACAAAAACGAATTGACCTGTTCAACAGAAAGACGGCAGCCATGGCTTCACTTTTCATGCTTTTCAACTCCATCAGCTGTCACTGACAGACTTGCATTAACTCCAGCGGCGGCGACGCACATTTAGCTCAGGCTCGTAGAGTAGAGTACGCGCAGTGGGGCAAGGAGGCATTTTATTGGTCCTTTTCATACGGACCGCGAGGCTGTGATTCGTGGGCGTTTTTACAGGATTAGAGCAGCTACAGATGACAGATCTTTTTCGCTCCTTTTTCAGAACCCGTATATTATTTAGTGCTGTCTGGGTGTAAAGACCATTTCAAACAACATATAAAAAAGTGTATATTGGAAACTGTAACCAACCCTGCCTTTAAGGTACTCATCATTCTCCAGGGATGACATCAAGACAGACCCTAGATGTAGAAACATGATACTGGATTACTATTACGGTTAAAGTATAGTCTAGGGATGACGTCTCCAGGTCGGTTGGTCGATCGATATGCTCTTCTACGACCAAATTACTTTGATAAGGCCGTCTGTCCACCAAAGCATTTTTTTCCCAGCTGAAAAGGCCAAGTGTTCTTCTCTACACCCAGCTGGGAACGCTTTGGAGGCGCAGTTGTTTTTTTTAGCTGAGACACGTTTGCTGAGTCTGGTTGCTATGATACGAAATATCAGAGGAAGTAATAATATTGGCGGCTGTACATCCATGGTCATCGGTCAGCACCATATGGGACGAATTGCATTTTAGGCTCAAAACGAAAATATCGGGCGAAGCGGGACTGACATTTGGTACACATATTCATGGCTCCCTTTAGAATAAATTGTAACCACTTTGGTGATCACTGACTTTTCATCTGCTATTAACAGGTCAACATTTCCATTAACCAATAACTTGTTTATGACCAAATACCTGCAAAACATTCCCATCAGCCTCAGCTGTAGTTTTTCTTTGATGCCAATTAGCAAATGTTAGCATTCTAACATTCTAAACTAAAATGCTAAATATTACAGTTAGCTTTTTCATTATGCACATGATAAAATGCTGACATAAGCATTTAGCTTTAAGCATGGCTGTACGTGCAAATTTCTTTTGTGAACTACTTTTATGAGCCGTAACGTCTCCACTAAAGATGACTGGCTGGACCGATAGCTCACTTGCAATGGATTGGTTTGGGGATGACAAAACTAGATCTTGCCAACACAGCCCTCCCAAAGAGAAATGACCATGATGTCAGACAATATATTACATTGAAAAGTGAATTCTGTTTGACTATTAGGGTATGGAAGCTAGTGCTAGTCATTCACAATAGCTCACTGAGCTAGCTGGCACTTAACACTAGAAGTGCCGGAATTCCATAACTACTAGAACTGCCATGAGCGGTCATTTTGACCGCCAGATTCCAAACTCTATAATCTCTCATGATAAATACCTAATTGCAATATTGTATTATGTATTGTGTTAGGATATCTTTAGAAAAACGTAATAACAACGAAATGTACATTTTTACGAGTTTAATTATACATTTGAGTAGTAATACGTGTTTCAATTATTCATATCATGGCATAGTAAACCGTAATTATTTCATACATTCATATCCTGAAAAATATGGTGTGGAAATTCATTCAACTTAACTCATAACAGCCAAATAACAATTAAAAGTATCTTATTTGAACATTTAGCTATAACCTAACCTGGCACTGCCTCCGTTTTGGTGTCTGCTGCGGTGCGCAGTGCTGCTCAGACCGTGCGCCGCTGCCCTTTTTTCCTCCATAAACTCCGCTCTCAGCTCCTCTGCTGGTTACTGCATGAACTTCCTCCGGACAATTTTACTGCTGGTGCACTCCTTGGAGAGGATGTGTGCAACGATTCCAGTCAGTTCGAGGATGTATAAAGTTATATGAACATGTAAACAGCCACCGGCCATCTACGTGTTCCGCGCCTTTCACAGAGCGAGCGCCCGGTGTTTGACTTCTGATTCAGAACTGAGTCCATCCACGCCGTAGTAGCCTACGTTACCGACTCTGGCTTTGCCTTCGGCCCATCGGTGATGCCCACACTTGTTACTCGAGACCGCTAGTTACGTTGACTGAATTTTCTTTGCCTTTTGTGTAATGTATATAAAAACAATTTTAAATTAAAATAGAGACTCTTTTAGGAAAAGTCAGGCAGCAGCAGGATTGTATTTTTTTATTCAGCAAAGTTATTACACATATAAATTTCAAAACGGTCAAAATGACCGTCATGGCCGTTCTAGTGTTAAAGCTGGGCGGCATGGAGAAAATCAAATATCCCAATATTTTTGGGTTGACTATTGCTGCTTTTTACAAAATATTTACACAATCACATTTTTTATAAATAATCATCAGTAATGTGGATATAATGACTAAGTGGGTAAAGGCAAACAAAAAAGCTACAACAGTCTGGTCACTTTTGTCATGATGCCATCATGGCAGCTCCTCCCTCTCCCTGTTTGTGTGTGTTGTTTGTTTCCCTGTTTGTGATCCCTCATGTTTCTCCCTCTGTGTCTGTGAGTTGTGGGTGTGGCTTATTTTGCTGGCTGCGTCAGGTGAAGCTCATTCCCTAATCATCTCCAGCAGCACTTAAGGCCGGCTCTGTGATTCACTCGTCGCCAGATCGTTCAGTCTATTTGTGTGGTATAGTTGTAACTCCTGGCTCCCTGTGTAATTATGTTTCCTGGTGTTCTAGCTTGTGTGGCTAATGTTATCTGTGTTTTCTCCTGTTGCAGTCAAGGGGGTACCTCCTATGGTGCCATTTTGATGCTAACAAGCACTCACCCCCCGTTAGCATCCCATTGACTGCCATTTATTTTGGCGTCACTTTGACAGCGAATAACTTTACATCTGAAGCGTTTAAAGAATTTATTTGTCCATTGTTTATTTCTAAAGAAACACGACAATGTGTAAAAGGCTCCATTACCTTGTACCTCAAGTTATGGCTCCGTAGCAGACGTTTTTGTAAAAATAGGCTAACGATTATGTCATAACCACGGGACTTACTGTCGCATAGTAGAGGAATTACCGTATAGTACAGGAGAAGCTCGCAGGCAGTTTCGACTCACATTAGCTGTTTAAGTTTAATTACTAATGTTAACTAGCATTTCAGTTAGCAATAATTAGCCTGTGTCCATGTTATCTCCTTACATATACCTACGCTCTCCGTCTCTGCAAGATTCGGAATGATTGAGATTTCTCTTGGCACAGCTACCAGAAGACTTCCAACTTTCAGACACGTTGCTCACGTCACATCTACGTCGTCTCTCTCAGTTGGAGGCTGCGCAGTAACGCTCGGCGCTCACCGGAAAAGTGCTTCTAATATCCTTCACTGGTCTCCGTCCAGAGCAACGGGATCTGTTGGTCCATTCTATATACAGTCTATGGTTGCAGTCTGCCTTGCTTGCCTGTGCTCACCCTGCCTGCCTGCCTGCCTGCTTGCTTGCTTGCCTGCCTGCTTCTCTCTGGATGCAAGGAAGTTTTCCACATGTTGGAATTGTTTGCTGGACTCTGGAGGACGCCATAACCACATGGTCGACGCCAGTGATGGAACGCTGACATTGAAGCTTCGATATGTGCTTCAAACCATTAACGACAATTGCATTTGAACCACGCTCCGAAGGTTGCTTTGGTACGGAAAAATCACGTGACATATGATGTCCGAAGCAGCAACTGCTTCATTCACTGAATGAATCCGCTGAGTGGCTCGCAGCGCCACCACCACACGCGAACCAGTCAGCTGCTGCACTGCAACTGGCACTGCCTCGTTCCGAGTCTGAATTGTAGCGCGCTCAAAGCATTCAAACTTGAATGCGTTTGGTTCGTAGTAGCCTCTACAGTGACAAGCATTAGTTTGTTGGTAACGATTTATTTTCATTAACCTACTATGGAAGCATCTAGGAAGAGAGGTCGTTCTAATGTGGGAAAACTTTCTTCTGATCGCTCCTGATAAGGTATGCTATGTATGCATGGTCGCTTTGGATAAAAGCGTCAGCCGGAGTCATCTGTTCCCTCTGGATGAATTTTCTCTAAATGTGGAGAGGTTGTGAGCAGAAAAAGAAACCGGCTCAGTCCAAAAAGTGTAAAAAAAAAATAATGTTCCTTAATAAAAATCTTTGAGTGTTCCCTATCCCACATACCCCCTGGCCATAACACACGCAAACCCAACTTGTGCCATATTTTCCCAGCAAATCCTCTGTTTCCCAAGCACTTTCTCCCCAATACCCAGTAACACAATACACAAATTCATCAATCTTTATTTGTCAAAATAATTATATCCCATTCTTAGTATACATGTGCACTGTGTGTGTCACTAGTCTAAAAGCCTCCTGTCCACTATCTTGCCAGGATCATTTAGATACAGCCTTGGCACTTCACCAGGCGAGGTCGCTGTTACTGAAGCTTCGAGTAATGAACCCATTTTCAAAACAATTCTTTTAAGTGGTTCAGTGCCTAACCCTAACCCTAACCCAAACAAAAGACACTGATTCACTGGGCACGCTGGAGAGCGCACTGCACCTACACTGTTAGACTTTTTATTGTAAATATGCGGTAACCCACTGGCAACACGTTGCCAGTGAGTTACTGTAACTACCCCATTACAGTACCATAACTGTACATGTTTTTTACAGTATGATGCCCTTACCGCATTTCCATTGTACAGTATAATAACCTTACTGTAACTTAGTTTTACAGTATAATAACCTTACTGTAACTTAGTTTTACAGTATAATCTTACTGTAACTTAGTTTTACAGTATAATACCCTTACTGTAACTTAGTTTTACAGTATAATAACCTTACAGTACTTTTACTGTAATTAAAATTTGCTAAATTATACTGTAATTGTCATGATGTATTATAGTGTATTATAGTGTAATTGTGTATTGTGTAATTGTGGTTCACAGTATATTACACTATTTGGCATTGGTAGTACAAATAATTGACTTTAGTCCATGTAAAAAAGTAATACATTTTTATTTTCGTATTATACAGGTACAAATACCAAGACCAAGATAATTTTAAGTCTGAAAGTGCAAAAAAAAACAAAAAAAACATACAAGCGATACTACAACCATTTGTAAGTATGTGCCAAACAATGGGCAGTCTGAACAATGCAGTTACCATTTGAATTGACTCAAAGAAAACAAAATGTACACTTTTAACTCCCCAGATGGAACTGCAGAACACTGAATAACCTAGCCAAAACATCAGTTCATCCTTTATCTTGGCAGTTGCTTTTTTTTTTTTTTATTCAGAGTATGTATGAAAAATGTGGTGTGGTTGTTTACCACAGAGATGAAGTTGTTGGGCATTTGGTTGGGGAGGGGAAGGAGGAACAGTCTGTTTAGAAGCATTTGTGAAGTACGATGAAGAGGCCGGACCCATGGTACTCCTGCTTGCTGATCCACATCTGTTGGGGTGGCCCGTTCTGGACTGTATGGGAAGCAGAGAAAGGTCATGAGTTTACCTCATCTAAATTGTTAACAGACTTACAATTTCTGCAAAAACATAGAATATGACAGTATAAAAAATAACACATCAGTCATCAGTAGTAGTAGTTTACAGGGTTTTTCCTCCCCAGATAATTCAAGGTCTTTCTACTTTCTTTTGCTGTTTGTCGGTCCCAGCACGGTTAAAAAAATGTTTTCCCTGTTTGATTAATTTTGTAATTTCAGAATTCATACACATTTTTACTAATATATTTTCATGACTTTTCCATGTCTTTAAGGCATATCTTTATGACCATAAATCCTCTCAAACATCTGTATAAACATGAAAAGTAGAAATAAAATAAATTACAAAATTTACCACAGTATATCCTAAAGGTTACCTTTTTGATTTTCAACCTGGACCCTATTTTCCTATGTTCTTTTGTCAGTGACAAAAATCTTTGACAATCTCTGACAACACTATGGAAAGGATTCCTACAGAGGTCAACAGTTCTGTTGAAGAATAAGATCCTTTTTTTAAAACATAAAAACATACCCAAAATTGCTATTGCTTAACCCACCAGACTCTATGTAAATAAACAGTAACTTTTGATCGTCTGGTGGGTTAGGTGATGGTGATTTCGGGGCTGTTTCTTGTTTAAACAAAAAGGATCTTCCTCTTTAACTAAAATGTCTATCTCTGTAGGGATCCTTTCCATAATGTTGTCAAGACACTTAAAATAATAATCTGAGAACGTCAGTGGCAAAAACAGAACTTTTAGTGGACAAAATTGACGATCACACATTTGCCTTATATGATTACATTGGAGCCCGGTTCGAAGCTGCAGGTCAGTGTTCTCGCTCAATACTGGACCAATTTCAAAGATTGTTGTTCTTATCAGTCACTCAGACAAAAAAACATATGAAAACGTTAACTAAAATTAAAACAACACTATGTAACTTTTGCTGAGTAACTGTGACCAATGCTGACACAAGTGGTAAATACAGGATGCCGGTGCATTTAGTTCTGTCGATGTTGGAGCAGGCAGGGTACGTAGCCGCACTGTTCATCGTACTGTGTAATCATTTTTCTGATGTTAACTATATTACATCACACAAGAAAATGCTTACCTAGTTTGATGTCTTCCACTCAAACTTGGTGAGCCGTTGGAGGAAGGTGGTGACTTGGGAGCTGATGCTTGTCACCTTTCATTGGACAACTCCTCCCATCTTGAAGCTTGTACCCACTTTGGCCATGCACTTGGTGCCCTCATCTGGGTTGATCCTTAAGAAGAAACTGGTTTTAAATTTTCATAATAATCAACATCAGTCATCTTTAAATACAGCCATTTATCCCCCTTAAATATACAGTATGTATGGAAGAAAACCTGCCAGCGAGCACGTTCGGTTCAGAAAGTCACAGCGAAAACACACCGGGCACGTACGCATAGCGTATAGCCCATGAAGCATAGATACATGCCTGATCGCGCACTTGGCCATTCATACCGGACGCATTTTTCTCCGTGCCAGTCACAAAGCCATCCTTCGTCTCTCGGCCCTCTCTCTCTCCAATAGAAAGAGACAGGATGAGTGGGGGAAACTGTGGTAATTGTAGCCTATCTACAGTATATGTGTGTGTGTCACTCTCTCTGTCCGTCCATCAGTCTCTCCCTCCTTGTGCCTGATCGCGTGTCTCGCTGTGAGAAGTCAAGACAGCCCAAATCCTCATGAACCTACTGTGGTCTTCCTGTATGTGATTAACTGCCTTGCTTGACAGATTCTCCGAATGACACAAAATGATTACTGCAGCTCGCGGGCCGAAGTGGCCGCTCCGTGACCAGTATGAACGGATAGATTGGATGACATAGGCGCTGAAATAAAAATAGCTGCGCTACGCAGCTATGCGCAACGCTTACGTGCCCGGTGTGTTACCACAGTAATAGGGCTCCATATACCCAATTATTTTTCTCAGTTGTTTTCTCTTTGTCAGTAAGTGTATGGAGTGTTCATACAGTCCAAATATGTACCATTACCTATTAAATGCTTTATGCAGATAATTACTTACCTCTGTACCAACTCCAGTGTAGTAGATGCTGACTCTTGATATTCAAGATTGAACGCATAAAAGGAGCCAAAGAAGACGACAAAAGCACTGGCGAAGTCATTAAGTTGGTTAGCTTCAAAGAGGACCTTCCCCTCAATGCTGACCATCCAATGGGTGGAAGACATCAAATTTCTTCCTAAAGAACAAACAAACATCTCATCTTAATTGTAGTGTGTCACAGAATACCAAAATACATTGCTAATAAAGCATCCTCCTCTTCTTCAAACTATTTCTCGTACCTAGCATGATCACCCTTGGTGTGGTGGGCAATGTCACCTCCTGCTCAATGGAAATCTTGGTCGAGGTTGGCTGCAAACCAAAGCATCTCACATATTGGAAGTAATTTCTGTTTAAATAAAAATGTTGAACTGATAGTGAGGCTGTAAGAACTTAACAAAGAAAGTGCCATTACATCTGTAAAGATGGAGATTTGGTTGTCTTGCTCTTGAAGTTCATTGCCTGGTGGCTCAGCAAGTGATGAGGGACCATGTGCTCCTTTGGGCCACGGGGCCAGACCTTCATGTCCAGCTTTCTTCTTCCTCCTGTCTCTCTCAGTTGTCTCTCACAGTTTCCAGTCACTGGTTGTTGTTCTACATATGAAATGAAGAAAATTATTATTTTTAAGTGCATGCATGGGGTTATAAAACACAATTACAACTAGATAAAAAAAAAAAATGCATTCCATGCATTAGTATGCAGGGAACCAGTATGATGTAGGTAACGCTTATATTGTTAGAATAACACAGAATGCTATATGATGCATTACAAGTTAATCACGTAATAGATAGCTAGATAGCTAACAACAACACTATTTTGTCAAGAAAAACTTAAATCCATTATAAAGAGTCCTTAAATCACTTGTTTAACGATCGGTCGAATTTTACTTTTCTTTTCCCGCATAAAGCATGGTAGCTATACACTCAACTCCTAACACCATATTCTTTGAGTTACACAATCTTTGGCTTAGGTCTCATAAACTAAAACGGATGAATTCAATGAAATATCACATTACAGAATGCTATAATACTACTGTAACGTTGGGCACTGAGGCTAATTTTTGCTGGACATCTTCATTGTTTTAAGTGGCCAAACACTGAAGCCGAGGGAAAAAAAATGCTATCCACAAATGCTCCACATTAACGTTACTTAAAGACGTCTTTCCTGTCACCCGACATAACTTTTAGAGTGGGTGTTTTTTTTTAAAGATGTAATGTTAACATTAGATGCTATTAAAACTAGATGGGCAACTGTAGAGGTAACGGTTTAATGGTAACTTTACCTCCACTAATGTTAGGTTAATATAAACGCACAGACCAACCCACAGACTCAACATTAGCATAAGCGGAGGTAATGTTAGCCAAAATGCGGCAACAGCAAGCTAAAAAGCTAGCAGTTACTCACCTTAAACTTCCAGAATATGGGTTATGTTTTAATTCAAAGATAATGGTGGTCTGACAAGTGAAAAAGATGTCCCGAACAGCGCGTGTAAAACGAGTTGTGTTATCTTACCGAACGTCGTCATTACAGCTAATCCTCACCATGGAGAAAATGAAACTAGTCAACAGTTTGCTCTTGCCTAGCTATGACGCAGGTCGGTAAACTAAACCTAACGTCGCTGCTTGCGAAGGCTTGTGAGCAGATTTTAATGTCACAGAATTAGCAAAGATTGGTCTTACCTTAACGCTGCTCCAGCTCTCTTCTAGGAGTGTGTGTGACCGGACTCTGGTGCCCACAGACCAAACCGGGCGGTACTCCTCCGTAGTTTCTTCCCGGTACTCCTTTCAACGCCTTTGAAGTATCGACGCGCTACTCTTTTGAAGTCGTGAGGTCAGAGTTGAAATCTGGCGGTCAAGCATTTATATCCGTAATGCTTTTCTTGTTTCTCTCAATAAATGATTTACACTGCTGAAAAACACGTCACATTTTTTAATTACCTTCACTGCTAAAAGCATAACAAATAGTGATATTTTATTTTTCCATTTCATTTCTATGCTTCTATAACATTAACTAACAATTTTATTTAAGTCTGTCTTATTCAACTACAGTAGCACTATTGCTGTTGTTTTACAGCAGACTACCGCAAATTCAAAATATACAGTAAATTACTGTAAATTAAATGTTATTACCCATAATGCAATGCATATTACAGTAATGAACCGGAAAATAAAATGATGGTATTTTACTGGGCATTTTGTGGTAAGTAACTGTAGAAATTACAGCTAAGTCTAACAGTGTACCACTCCCCACTAGATCCCCTGGACACAACACCCCCTTGCCCCTTGCACTATTAACTGTGTGTATAAATATTATCTTAAATCACTTAAACGTATTTCCTGTGTGTCACATCTGCTTTTGGGTCCAACCTCCAGTGCCGTTCCTTAACAACTTTACTGTAATGCAGCCTTTAAAACCAGGAAAAAACAACACTTGTGTCATATTACCATATCTAAAATTTAAGACGATATCTAGTCTCATATATCAATGTCAATATAATACTAAGATATTGCCCAGCCGTACTGGCACTTACTCTGAAGTAAAAGGAACTTGTTTTGGACTATTTCTGTATGAATAGCATTTGCATCCGTCCATTGTCCAACAAGCCCCGCTTAGCATGACTCAGGCTAAGTTTACCATGATTAAAGATGTAGAAGAGTAGAAATAAATGCTCCTTTATACTATGCTGTAGCCTAACCCGGGGCAAATGTGGGCACATCTGTTCACACTGAACTTTTTTGTGCATCCCCGGGCTGAAATCAACACCTAATCATCACCAGGTTGGAATGATTGAGCAGTAGGCTGCAGCAAAGTTGTTATCCACGCCCCATAATTTAATCACAGGAGGCGCACAGGAATCATTGCTGCTAATTAATCTGATGCAATTATACCTTAAGGACAAAACATGACCCTTGAATTTGTAAATTAGAACGGTGAATGTTTAGCCTGAAAATCAACCCTGCCGTCAATGCTGTGTGTTTGCGTGTGTCAGGATGTGATTTAGAGTGCTGTTGCTGTGCATGTAGAGGCCAGTTTAACTACATTTCAGATGTGATGCACTTTTCTATTTTAATCAGTGGCAAATTTTTGATAATATTGCTAATGGCTTTCCAAGAGAGGGGAAAACAGATGGATAAGTGGCTGAAAGCAATGGAATTGGTATTGCGCCTGTGTGTGGGAGTGATTTTGTCTGCCATTTAACAGGTTTATCAACCTAGTATCTAGTATTATATAATAACAGTCATGTGCAACTATGTTTCATTAACAAAATACGTCGGGGGAAAGATTGTGCCACCTTGATTCTAATTTTGAGTTTTCACCAAGTATCTGATAGAACATTCCTACTGAATATACATGCCAAATGTTTGTTGGAGTCATTTCTCAGTGGGATATTCTTTACATACCCGTACATGGTAATTCCTGTTAACACAACCTGGGTCTTTCTGTTTATAGACCAACTTCCTGATTCAATTTTCACCAACTGTACTTTCTGTTGTTGTCTGGGCAGTTCTCCTGTGTAATTAGGGATGTCACGAATAGTGAAAATGTTTTAACTAATAGTTATCACCATGAAATTTCCACAGTGGATTACTTACAATAAGACTATGTTTTTGTATTACAAGTTTTCTGAAATATAATGTTGAGGGATTATCTTATTAAAAATGTGCTAATTTGCATATTTCCAGAACAGAAATGTGAACATGGATAAAGCCATGTTTTTAGGAATAAAATGTTGTATAATTCAGTTTATGAATGATGACATGAACAAAGCCCTCTTTAGAAACCTTCAGAATATAGATAGGAAGGAAAGTGGAAAGCTTGATGTGTGTAAGTGCTACTGAAGTGGAGACTTCTGGCTCAGAGTCTGAGAAAAACTCATTTTGAGAAAACACACTTTAAAGATATGGATTGTAAAATTCCATACTTTTTGCAAGACAGGGTTAAAAATTTTAACTAATATTCATCACTATGAAACTTCCCAGTTCATTGATTACCTCAAGACAATCATGTGTTTTGTATGTATAAGTGTTTTGACATCTCTGTTTGAATATGCAAATGAGGCTTTATCTAAAGCTAACTTTTGGTGAATTTATGTTTTTTTCCACTAGTCTGTAACAATACATGTTATGGAAGCAAAATAGCCAAAAACCTCAAAATTTTGCCTATAGTGTTTGCCCTTAAGATATTCAGGACTGGACCCAAACGCAGACAGAGCAGGCATTGATTTAATGCCAAAGAAGGTCAAAAGCTAAAACACAAGGCCAGAACGCAACATTGCAACTTTGACGAACCTTGGTAACTTGGTTATGCTGCAAGGCTGACAAGAGGAAGTGAGAAACGGGTGAGCAGGTGGGCGGGGAAGGTCAGGTCACTGGAGCAGGAGGAAATGTCTGAGAGCATCTGGTGGACAGCTACAGGATGGTTATGAATGGGTTTAAGGAAGTGGGACTGTGGCTGGAGGGAGGGACAGAGAGGCAAAATGTGACAAAGGGTTATTACCAGCTGGTGATTTGGTCATTTCTAACACAACATCTTCCTGCCCCCACACCGCAACCAACACACACACACACACACACACACACACACACACACACACACACACACACACACACACACACACACACACACACATTTGGGATATGCACAAACATCGCAACGCCAACCTTTCAAGAAGGCGGTTGAAGGAATATAAGAGTGAGGCTGTGTTCACACGGTCAATCAAGTCCTCCACCGCTGGAAAACTTTGAAAAAAATATCTTTTGCGCGTGTGCATGTAAACGGGAATATTAGTGAAATATTAATTTTCATTAGCCATGTAAACAGTTTAGTCGGTTCAGTTATCTTTTTTCATAATAAGGGCAAAAAAACGGAATATGGGTGCCTGGGTAGATCACCTGCACTGTAAAATCTGATAAGTTCACAGTACTCAACAGTACTGGCAGTGACCGTGGTAAGGACAGCCACTGGGGTGTCAGGAATAGCTGGTTCATCTCCCTGCTGCAAATGACAAACAATTCAAAATATGAGAATAATTTAAAATGCAAGGTTTAAAATCTTGCAATATGATCATCGGTGCTCCCTCCACACTTTCTTAAGATCAGTACAAGCTATCATGATGCTTTTGCAGTTGCGAGTGGGAATCAAGGGGGCCCCGCATACCTAGTGCTTGTAGCCATGTGCGCATGGCCTCACAAGGAAACTACTAATATTCATTAGTAGTTTCTATTTGAATTTTTTTTAAACTGTAAGAAGTGAAATAGAAATAACTTATGGCATGTATGCCTCCATACAGCCTTGTTTTAAAAAGTTCAACAACGACCCTTAACAAAAACAGAACTCAAAGAAAAATACTATAGTTTTCCTTTGCCAATAGCGACCAATACGTGTTTAATTTCAAAGTTTAATTTAATGTAAATGTATTATTGACTGCAACCTCATGATTTTCACAGAAACATGGTAACAACAGAGCTGTGCAACAATGTGCAGACGAAGAGTGCGACGAAACGAAAGCAAGACACATGAGTCTAGATGACATTAACCACACAGTTACTCATGGACCCTCCCCCTCTCAAACATTGGCCACCTGTGGCAAACTCGCTCTCTCCTCCTTTTCAACATGAAATAAAAAAAGTCATCTAATTTGCAGGTCGCAAATGTGCGACTAGTTTTCAAAATTACTCGCACTGTCTCAAAAAATGGTCGCAAAATGCTGTCTGGAGCTCTGACAGATGAAACTCTGAATCTGTATGTGACTTGCCGGAGCCGCCACCCAAGACAGCCGCATGACATGATACCAAACCACTGCCAGACAATGGACTTTATGGAACCAGTTCATATTCCTCTATGTATTATATTACTCCTATTGCCACAGTGTAAAGTTGCGTTGATGCTTTACTAGTTTTTCTCTGTGCTGCACATACACCACACACCACACACACAGACTGGTCTGAGTGGGCGGAGTGGGTGAGAGAGGAACAGAACCATAGGAGAGAGATAGAAAGGCCAAACACTAGTGATTGTCATGTCAGTGGCATAATAAATTGTGGTATTTGCGATATAGCAATTAACAATATGCCATGAGGGACGTCAATATTATTATGTATATCGATATATCGCCCAGCACTAAGTAAACCAACACAAGATTTTGCTGATTTTCAACTTGCTGCAATTGCAGTATATGCAGATGGGAATGATGTGTGATTGAGGTTGGTTTCCCATACAATGTCAATACTGTAGTGTTTAATTGACATATATGTTAGTACTTACATTGCAGGTCTTGAAGAACTCAGAGGCATCCTCACACAGATACAGTGGGAGGGCACAAAGGGCCAGAGTGCGTCTTATGTTGACATTACGTTGTTCCTATAATTAAAAGAAATACTTAAAAAATGACACTCCAAGGGATTTAGAACTCAGTACAGACGTCATTCAAAGTCACAACATTGTGTTCATGTCTAAGTTTATTTTATACTCACCTGGAGGTCATAAATCCTTAAAATCTCTCTCAACAAATCTGCCATCCTGCCTGTCATGGAGGCCTTCTGCCTGTACAGGGCAATCAGTCGTGGTGTGTGTCGGTCAAGCTCACAGTAGAATTGGTTGCGAAGGTTCACATTTGTAAGGCGATGGAACTCAGCAAACACCTGCAAAATGCAGACAAGAAAATACACTGCAATAGATAAATATTAAATACAGATTTTTAAATATGAATTTATCAGAAAATGCATTTTTACCAGTATGGTAATATTACAAAGTATGAATGTGACAAAATGTAATAAGGGCCAGAGAAAACATACTTATATTTCTTTTCTATTTCCTGTGACTGCATTAGTAGTGCTGGCCAGCTCTGAAAGAAGTCTCTCACTTGTGGATTTTCCACAATTTCTTTGCGATGAAGGGCAAAGGTTGAGTGCATGAGCTTTTCGATCAAAAGCTGGTTTCTCTCTGTCTTTTCAACCTCTTGACAGATTTGTACTTTCATTTCTTCTAGAGTTGCTTGGGTCTTCCCTTTAGGAAAGTTTGGTAAGAAGTTCACCTCACTGCACATCGGGCTCTCTTAATGTTGGCATGGGGATGCTCATTCTCAGGGTTGTTTGAGCTCCTCTTCCCTGTGTTGATGGAGACCTCAGCACATCCAGCTCTGGCTAGCTTTGACCGATAATTCCCCATCTTGTACTTCAAATTGACCTTCCACCCATACCACCCAGTATCACTTCCACGCTCAGTGAAGCACGATGAGTTGCAATCAGAGCTTCAGCTGCTTTACCCACTTCTTTGTCGTTTGGGTATGGCTTGAAGCTGTGCATCGTTTCGGCCATGCGTTCTAAGACGTTGTGCTTCTGGGCCCTTGTCAATGCAATTGTCTTTCTAGATGCTTCAAAGGCAGCATTTCCTTGAACGTGCTTTCATAAAACATGTAGGTACAGGGAAAGGCAGCCCTCCCTTCTACCCCACAGACAGAAACATTCCTACATCATAATCCATTCCATCAATGCTGACTTTGGATGTACTGTAAATCATGTTGCTCTCTGTTATTTGTTCAATGTATGCTTTTGCAACATTGGGAAGCAGTGAGACTATAACAGATGAGACATTTGATGTCTGTTGGTGAGGTTTAAAGAATGATCAGGCACTGAGATAGTAAGCCACCATATGGTGATGCCTGTTTGCCATTTTTTTTAAAAACATTCTTAAAGTTTTGCGTATCATGTACCACACGCTTGAAAAAACAATGTTTTCCGTCAAAACTCATCATCCACAAGTGGACGAGAGGGCCAAAGCACCATATGAGGTCTGGGTAGTGTTCAATGTAGTGATGTTTAGGGTGGAGGATGAAATCAGGAAAGATCTCCTGCAGCATCTGTCTATGATCCTGTATTTTGGTCTGTAAATACTGAATGGATTCCTCAGTAAATGATGGGCAGAGTGCTAACTCGACTATCTCTTTCAAATCCATCAGTACAATCCATGTGTCACCAATGATCAAAGGGAGTAGTCTAAGCAATGTAGCATTTTCATGGCCATTGTCACCAATGCTGTTTTTAATGGCAAAGGTTTTTGGAACAGGCTTGGGTTTATTAACCTTGTCAGTATGTTGGTATGGAAATGTTGCAATTTTCCCATTTAAATACTTAAGGGTGAAGTATTTGCGACGGATCATCTCTCTAATACAAAGGGCCAGTTCTACAGGCACAGTGCCCTCAAACAGATCATGTAGCACATCTGGTGGGAAGCCAGTGACTGTATGAAAATACTGTAGACTCTGGCTCAAGACACAGTTTCACTTAACACCAAACTGATCCTGACTATCCCCTTGTAGTACAGCATGCACATCCCTGTCATGGTTGGCTTTTGTCCTCAGACAAAATGTTCCACCTCCAACATCATGAGACTGAACTTCGCCTCTAGTAGCTGTGCAGAATCTACAAAAATATTTGCATGGGCTGCAAGGTTATCGGACACCACACACATGACTGCGCCCCTTACTAGCTTACCAATGGACTCATTGAACACACCATCTTGTTCAAAAGTATGGATGTCTCGTAACAGAGGACCAAGTGCTCGTTCATATCCAAACTCCTTAGCTGCTCCCAGCTGTATCACATGCAAGGCTGATCTGTATTTACTGGGAAGATCAGCAACTACCCAGTAGACGGAATTTTCCTCGATGTGCCAAGTGGATTAGCTATTTCAAGATCAATAATGTACAAAATGAGTGGTAGCTTAATCTTGTTTGAAGAAGACAATAGTTCATTGTCTTTGAAGTATGAGCCATCTTGGTGGCTCGCATAATGACCCTTTTCTGCAATCTTTGTCTCTTGAATTTTGTCCAAAATGTCAGTGTGACTGAACATTTTCTGGATCATTTCAAGAATGGGAATGTGTACTGCAGTGTGCCCAGGTTTTAGCACATATTCGACAGGCATTACCACAGGGTAATTTTTCTCAACAAAGGCTCTCCTTCTCTTGTTTGAAGATAACACTTCACCTTTGGCCGTGGCACTGACAAGAATGTTATTGTCCATAACAGCGCCGACTACCTCATCCAAAGTACTTTCACTTGCATTAATGTCATGGCTCCGTAAGACTTCTTTAATTGTATTTCTGAGGAGTGGCTGGTTCAGAGTAAAAATCTGAGTCAAATGCTCCACTATTTCCTGAGATGCCATGTCAGATACATGAAGAACAGTCTGCATCTCAATGATGCCAAATTGTGGTGCAACTGCACCCTTAAACTTTCAGTGTCCATCTCAGAAATATCAAATATGTCTGCGCTCTCACACGGAGCAGGGTCTTCATCAACACTTTCAGCAGTAGGTATGACAGGGGCACTGTCATTTTCTGATACAAAGACATTAATCATCAAAGTCTGCACTACCGCCATGGTGTCTACTTTTGTGCTCATTAAATGATGAATACACATTTGTTGTGTATTTACAGTTCTTGAAAGGGCATGTTACCATCTCATGACTTTTGAGATGACTCCTCAAATGACCAAATACTGTTGCCTCAGAAAATGGCTGTTTAAAGTCACATAGGGGGCATGTAAACAGTGTATATCAAGGGCGTAAATCCCAGGGGGGTCGGGGGGGTGAGGACTCCCCCATATACGGGTTGTCCCCCCCCCTAGAAATATCATTAAAACAATGCTTGTATTGTAAATAACATAATAGTGTATACCTAAAATATCTGTGTAAGCAGTAAAACAATACAAACCCCAAAAAATGCTTTTTAAGTTTAGAAACATTTTGAGTCCCCCCTCCCTTGCCTCACAGTGGTTTGGTCCACTGCATGCTGTATGTTAGGATCTGCACTAGACTCACAGTCACATTGGTAGTGACAGGAATGTAGTAAGTAGGCAGTTCAAGGCTATTTTATTCACATTAAGTATCGGATTAAGTTTTTCTTTTCTCAAATAGAAATGATGCTGAGTAATTAATGAATTAGTCATGACAAAAAGTTTGCTATGTTAGTGTAATATAATGTAACGTTACCTAGCTTATAGCTCGTTGGATAGAAATGCACCCACTACAACTAACGTTACCACGGCGATAAGCCTAACGTTATACATGTGTGAACTGATATTAGGATTAATATTGAAGATCTACAGTTGTTTTGCTCAATATGAAATTAAGTGGCTGATCAGTTAAATATATATCCTCTGTCCCAGACGAAACCTAATATTTATGTGGAGGACACAAGATCATTTTATAATTATAATATGACCATGTGGTGAACCTATGAACCTAACTCATATTTAGACATCTGACGTTAAAGATTTGTGTTGTTGTTAAAAATGACAGAGAAAAGAAAAACAGACATAAGATCCTTTTTCAGTAGGCCTACACCAAAACGCCAAGTAAGTACAATAAGTCCTCATATCAAGACAATTTGGTAACATCTTTATAAGAATGGGTGCTTATGGAAATACTAACGTCACTATGTCACTGGCAAAGGAAACAGAAAGAACTGAGGAACAGGGAGACCAGGGACAGTCAAGTGGAGAGTCTCAGGTAAATGTGTTGAGCTTAGTTCATACTTTTGGAGGTGTGTGGCTGTCAGGGTTAGCAGATGAGCTTTACCAGTGGCTCACTAATTTACATATGATCAGCTAATTTAACAAGTGTACAAAAGCATTGGATTTCTTTTATATGGGGACACTTTTTCAAAATAAGTCATTATGGTTTAAGGTATTTTTGTGGCTTGATTATAAACAACTTAAAAATAAATACATGGTTTTAAAGAAGAATATTTTGGTCAATTTAGTCAGCTTTTTCATTTAATACAAGAGAAACACTGAAAAGAAAGATAATGGTACAGTCTCCATGCTACACTAATGATAGTATTAAGGCTTTCCTCTGTGTACACATGTCCTCTACGAGTATAGTTGTGGCTGTATTATTTGTGTCCCCTTCAAAAATTGCTCTTCAGAAATTTTATGTTTATTGTCCCCCCCTACTGTTAGATCAGATTTACGCCCATGGTGTATATGTTGCATGTGCAGGTTTTCAATGCATTAAATGACTGAAAAATACAAATGCAATCAAACATGGCAGAGGACTGACTCTTGAGTAGTGGCTATGTTGCAAACGATAGTGCCTAAATAGTCTTGCCCGGGTGTCTAAGGTTCCGAGCACAACTTGCACTTCCACTCCATTGAATCACCTGTACCCTGCAATTTAAATAAAATTTTTAGTGCGAGTGATTGTTTTTACCTTGCATTTAATAGGCATACATCCTTAGAATAACTAATGAATGGAATGCCTTCTAAATCAATATTAAGTTAATATGCCAATGACATAAATGTATCTATGACATTTTTCATAATGCCGCATTTATCTTATATAAGGGGGTTTTCTTATTTCAAAATTTTATTCAATTTAAAATGTTTTTTTATGTATGGGCAATTAATTATGAGTAGCTTCTACAGAAATACATGCAGCAACATTCAGATAAATCGTGAGTGCCCCATACACGGAGTTTGCGGGGGGGGGGGGCAGGGGGAGCACTGCCCCCCCTGGTGGCTGAAGCGGGTAATTGCATTGTTTCATGGCATGACCAGATATTTTATAAATATTTTAAATAACACAAAACAACTAAATGGTGGTAGGTAATACATCTGATTTCATATAGCCTAGGCTACTGCTTTAGTAAAAAAAATATTTTTTCAGGGCTCTGGCTCTCACCTGAGACTATTGTTGACGCATATGCAGGACGCAAAAAATGAAAATGAATGTTGCACTAGTCTGGACATCTTACCGTGCCAACGTTGAGATAAAGGTTGCCTAAATGCCATATATAAAGTAGTAGTAGTCTATATAAATTTGCTGTCAGCTTACTAATTGATTTGCGCGTTTTGTGTAGATTTGGACTTTTATACGTTTTATTCCACATTGTTTAAATGGCGTGGATCTACTGATCGCTGTGGATTACTTTTTTCCGTGTCATTGGATTATGGCAAAATACGGATCTTATTTCTTAACGTGTCTTAACGGTTTATGGTGTGGCTGCGCTTGGTTTCTGCGTTTGGAGAGGCATCTCAACAGACTGTAAGTCGAACACTGATTGTTCACTGTTACATTTTAGTTGAATTTAAGTGTCAGGGCATTCCGCCACATCTGTCTATTGCATTCCAAGACAGCCGTGCCGCAATTGGATTTCATAAGGGCGAATTGTTAAATTGTTAGAATGTAATTTAAAATCTTCTTTAAAAATAAACATATATGTTTATTTAGCATGTTTGTTTTGTCCATATGTGCTCGTGCTGTGTTCCCCAAGTGGTAGGCCAGGTCTCAGCTTCTACAATGAGTTTTTTTTTTTTTTTTGCCCCCCCCTGGCTCGAATGTCAAAGTGCCCAGACTTTGATCATTTATACCATTGTTTTCATCATGAGCTAACCCCCTTTTCTGAAGTATTCCCCTCCATGAGGAAATTAGACAATTTATTTCATGAGTTATTTCGCAGCCACATTACGTTTTTGATTAACATATTCATTAGGGAAGAGCGAGTACAGCATTATCTGTATCTGTATCTGTATCTGTTAACCATATGAATTATCTGTATCTGTATCTGTACTCGGACTGGGCGGGGCCTAACCAGGAAGTGGGCGGGATTTAACCCGGAAGTGGGTCGGGTTGTCTTGAAATGGGCGGGGCTTTAACCGGTATGTTATTTTAAGCATGCAATTGATATGGGTTGATCAGAAATTGTTATATTTATTGCTGATTAGAAAACTATTTCCATGACAGCATCAGCACTGAGCTTCAGATCAATGGTTTTGATCACGATAACAAACAAACTATATACAGAACAAGAACAATGAATACAACACATGCGGTTGCAATTATGAAGTACAATGTAATGAACAAGAGTTTTCATACTCAACATAACTTTCTTTTTTTAACTTTTAATTTTTTTATGATCAGTGTGATTTTTAATTTTTTTTTTATTTCCACACCAGGTATGTCTGTGTGTGTGTGTGTGAGAGAGAGTAAGAGAGAGACAGAGAGAGAGAGAAAGAGAGAGAGAGGGGGGCGGGGGGGACTGTGTTCTACGGATCAAATAGTCCGACGCTGTTTTTCAGATCTGTTTAGAGCCAGCTGACGGTTTAAAAAAGAAAAAAAATCTCCGACAGGCAGAGACGCAACGCGAGTCGCATTCTACCAAGCACCACGTCTGAACAAACCCCACGTTTACCAGAACTCTACTGGTTAATAAGGAAGTACTACAAACCGAAGTAAAAAACAAACCTGAAGCTGAAGAAACCCTAAACGTTAACGGAAAAGACCGGCGAACCTGAGAGAGAGAGAGAGAGAGAGAGAGAGAGAGAGAGAGATGTTCTGTGTGTGTGTGAGTGAGCAGAGCGGGACACAACAACGCACTACATCTGTATGTGTGTGTAGGGGAGGGGCGCTGTGACGACTAGCCTATCACAGAACGCAGACACAGTCAACTATCCAATGAGGATTTTTATTCAATCCGAGCACAGACATTGACTCGTATTACTCGTATAATACTCGTACTCGGCAAAAGTGCTTTATCCGTACCGGATACTCGTTTCAGCCAAGTATCCGGCTCAACTCTAATATTCATTAATCTATTTCATAGGCACATTTCTTCAATGCACTGGCATATGTTTTTTTTTTTAAATTGACGTAAATAGCAATCCATGAGATGACTGTATAATCATTTAAATGACTATATTCTTAAGTAATTCAAAATCAATATACAACCCCTAATGGATAGCTAATCACATTGAAAACATACCTTGAAATTCAGTAGGAGTGCTAATCGCCTAAACAATGATAATAAAAAAAATCATGTTAGCCCAGCTAAAAAGGATGTCTTAAGCAATTGCTATTTTTTTTAATACAAAATTTAACTTTTTACTTATAAACAAAAATTTGTTTGCAAAATATTGATGGAAAAACTCCTACAAATTATGTTTGCAATGGTATCGGTTGAGTGAGTCCATGGGCACATGGCAGAAACAACTTAACTACAAACACCATTTCTGGGGGCATCATAACTGGTTTTGTCAGGAACTCTGCTTACCCTCCACTTGAACCTGCAATAAAAGATCAATCATATCAGTCAAGGTTACCTTAAAATATCAATATAAAATGCTTAAAGAAACACATATACATTAATATACAGTCAATTGAAATCTGAAAGTCAACTTTTATTCTTGTTTTAAAGACAAAGAAAAATCTGAAACCAGTAACGTTAATGCTGTTTCATACACATTATCGCCTTTCAGCGCACCTCAGCAAGCACTGCTCTGTTGTTGAGAGCTAAACAAAAACGTTTGTGAGCTCATTCTTCGGGGGAATATCTATACACTCTGATTACTGTCTTTTGGACCAATAGTTTGAGAAAACTGGAGCAAAGTAACACCTACGCCTTCAACGCGAAGCCCAAAAAAAAAAATTCTGTACATGCGACAATAGCCGCTAGCTGCTAATCTTAGCATGCTGACGGTCTCACCACAAACTGTAACGTTACATACAAAGTCGACACAGTTGGCACAATACAAAAAAACACACCTGCAATATCATACAGTATACCATGTTTCAACATACAAGTTAGTTGAGTCAATTTGTTACTTACTTTGCCGATGTAAAAGGTTAACGTTATGTTTAAGATGTTGCTAGCCGACCTACACGCGCAAGTAACGTTACGCACGCATTCCTTAAGTTAATGACAACGGTAGAGAATAAATGTCTTCATCTATTCTAATGAAGTAACGTGAACGCATTAATATAAATACAATTAAAAAATAACGAGGTTATGGATAACGTGACTGTAAAATAACAAGTTACATTATCGTTACTCGTTACAACTGAAAACACAACTTAGTCGTTAGCTCCAACTCTCTCATTGCACCGGACAAAATAAACTTCATTATTTTTACTTACCACAGCACTTATCAGAAGGAGCAGCGACACACTTTTAAAAAACGACCAAGGTTGACGACTGGTGCAAGACCAACTTTAACGGCATTATTTAGCCGATTTTGCCTATAGCTACTAGCCGCGTACTCGCTCGCATTGGGTAGCCATCTTGAATCATTTTGAACGAAGCCAGAGACGTTTCGTCCCCCTGTTTACTCATAAGTTGTCATTAAGATGTTGATATACACTGAAAAACATGAATCCACATACAATTAAAAGCACATTTGTCGTTTACAGGACTTAGTAGTTTATAGTTCTATTAACAAAATATGTGGTTTTGGTTGCTGTACCCATATAGTTTATGAGTTAGCAGTACTGTTCGGGTTTACAGTGTGGTAGAGCACGCACCCATGTATAGAGGTTTACTCCTCGACCGCGGCCGCAGGTTCGACCGCGCCCTGCGGCCCTTTGCTGCATGTCATTCCCCCTCTCTCTTCCCTTTCATGTCTTCAGCTGTCCTATATATAAAAAAAAAAATAAAGGCCTAAAATGCCCAGAAAATTAATCTTTAAAAAAAAAATTGTTGCAGGACACCTTAACCATATGTCACCCCTAAAGTATTTACTTCCAGATATGGCCTGATCTGGGGGTGTATTTTCAGCAGCACAGATGCTACTGAATGATCATAGGAATATTATAGAAATATTACAGGCAGCAGTGCGTCGCTACGATCCTCTCGCTCTTTGATCATGGAGGTGACACTGCTATTTTTATATATAAATATATATATATATATATATATATTTTATTATAGGCTAGTATTTATAATTTATAGTTGAGAAAATGTTTTAGATCCAAGACTGAACCGACAGAAAGGCGGGACTGAGAGGAAAAGTCGCAATTACAAATCTGTCTGCTACTTCAGCACCACGGACAGTGCCATGGATTTATCAGTACACAGGCTACTGATTTCAGAGCCATGGTCAGGGCCATATACTCTACCTTGCACAAACCTCAGTCAGATTAAGGATCAATGAATCAGGCAGACTAGACTAACATTCAACTAAACAACCTCCTGCCCTGCACTCTCTCCGCTACTATGGAATGGAGAGGGCGGGGGGATGGGACGTTGCAGGTTAAAAAGAGGGATGGCAACCCACTTCAAATCATCTACTCATTGTTACCAATGTTTCATGTTCACTAATGTTAATTTTTTATGTAACCTTTATTGAACCAGGAGTAAAGACTTAATGACCAACATTCAAAACATCTACAGCCTTGGTCCAATATGGATAAAGGCGTCAAAAGAAGCTTCTAAAGAAGTGCTTGTCAGATTATCACACAGCATCTGAAACACTACTACCCATTTCTGATGTCAGAATCGGAGGCTGCATCTGACGATTTTTGTAATTTTCCGAAACCGATAATCTAACAACCATGCCCACTTCATGCAATGATCCATTGATGGCTAGTCTGCAGTGTGTCAGGCCAGTGTTAGGGCAGTTACCCACTCATAATTCCATAACAACGGTGTCTGTCCCCTAACAGTAAACAGAAGAGGAGTTATACATAGTAGAACAGAATGGGAGAGTTAAATGTGGACTTTTTGGGGGGGCTTTTTTCATTTTATTAGATAGAATGCAGATAGAGAGGAAAGGGGGGAGAGAGAGGGGATGACACGCAGCAAAGGGCCGCAGGTCGGACCCGAAACCTGGCTGCTACCAAGGGGCATGGGGCGCACACTCCACCGGACGAGCTTGAGGTCGCCCCATTAAATGTGGACTTTTAAACATCATGTTATATAAAGCAGTATTAGTAAATGATTTAATATCAGATAATCATATTGATTCATGTTGTCTTACTCAAACCTGGCTGTGTCACGAAGAATATGTTTCAATGCCTAAATGAATCCACTTAGCCTAGTCATATTTATACTCATATTCCTCGAGGCTCTGGCCGAGGAGGGCGAGTTGCAGCCATCTACAACTATGCCTATTAATCAACCCAAAACCTAAACTTAATTATTTAAGCACAATACATTTGAAAGCATTATGGCACCAGCCCCCCCTGAAATAGGATTAGCCTCCCCTGGTGCCCTGCCCCAATCCATTGGGCTAGAGTGCTGTCAATCTGACAATGGTGATTTTCATTGGATCAGAGTCCTGTCACTTGGGTGCATGTTCTGCCAATCTTCCCAGCCCTTGTAACATGACCAATTAATGTTTCCATGGTGACTATCCAAAATTCTGACACCATGGAACCAGCACCGGAATCATTTTTTAAAAAAAGTGGCAGACAGAGCCTATAGAAAATGTGCATTGTGTTTGGATATATAATTTGTTTAAAACAAGTGAAACTAATAATGAATGTTATGTTTTATTTAGCAGAATTGCATTATGTTGTTTTTTCCTATCCAAGATTTCTTATGTTTCTAAGCAGATTTTCTATGCTGTATTCTGACTTATTATACTGCCGCCTCACCCCGTGACACCCCACCTAAAAAAATCCAGGAATCACCCATGTTCACACCCAACCTGGAAAACATTACAGACAATTTGTTATTGTGTATCGCACTCCTGCGCCATATCCTGTTCTCCAGTTGTCAAATGTGCTCCAGCTTTTTAACACAACTTCATAAGTGCAGTCAGGCTTTGCTTGAGGGGTAAGAGCTGTTTGTAGACAGTAACATAAGGCCAAATTCACTTGTGAGCAAAATAAAAAAAAAAGAAGTTTGGCAAACGTTTAATGTCACCTAATAACTAATCCCATCCTTCAGGGGCTCTATAGAGCATGGTGGCTTTCTTTCTGGCAGCACTCTGCTCTGCATTTCACTCTCCGTACAGCTTTCACTGTCAGCGTCTGATAGCAGCAACAAGCAGATGGGAGCAGGTGGGCAGGGCTTCCTCTTTCCTTTATCGTCATGGCAGGAATTGTCTAAAAGGTGCTAATAACACTCGGAGCTGGTGGGAGTGAGCAGCTTGGGCTTCCAGATGGAGCTCTTTAACCATACCGACTAAATGCTGATGGTGATAAAAATAGTCATTATCAAAAATGCACTTACTGCATGAGTTTGTTTTCCATACCTCAAAACTGATTTCATCTTCATTTTAAACCGATAACTATGCCAGTACAAACCATTATATGTCCATAAAGTGTCATTTACGCAATTTTTGTTCGTTTACCAATGATACTGACTCATTGTGCAATAAATGTCAAACTGCATTGTATTCGTCATATCACTGTTGTGTTTTCTCATCCAAAAGCATGCTTGTTTTACGCTTCCAAAATGCGGCTTGCTGCTGTTGCTCTGCTGATGTGCTGCTCATGCTTTGCCTCCTGTATAGACACAGTGTTAAGCCCAATTTATGCTCCTGCGTTAAATCTACGGCATAGGTACAGTAAGCTTGTAGGTACGTGGAGATACAGACCCTATGCTGTAGCCGGACGTGCACCTCCCCAGCATTGTAATTACACGTAGCGGCGACGCATACTGCATCAACTGTGATTGGGCCTCTCGGCCGTGGCTTGGTAGCATTGCATTTCGCCCTACTCATTTCCTGGTTCTCCTTCTCCATAAACAACACGAAATCAAGGAGATGGTTAACTTTCCCACCATGGTCAGAAAGCACAGGGGAGACACTTTGTTTTTCCGTCTACACCTCCAGGTGTCGGTACTCGCTTCGAAACTAAGCCCCATCACTCTCTCACTCGCTCTACCACACACTCCCCACGCACACACACATGTTGGCCCTGCTATTCTCTTAAAGAGACACACTAACGGCGCAGACACACCAGCACACAAGTATAAACCTCAGTCCACTTACTTACATAGGCTACGGCGTAAGCTCTATGTAGAGCCCACGCCATTGACTCTTCGAATTTTCAGAACTTACCAGACTGTTCTAGCTGTTCTGTTATTTGCCTTTACCCACTTGGTCATTATATCCACATCACTGATGATTATTTATCAAACATCTCATTGTATTAATATTTTGTGAAAGCACCAATTGTCAACCCCACAATATTGTCGCAATATCGACATCAAGGTATTTGATCAAGAATATCGTGATATTGGATTTTTGTCCATATCGCCCACTGTTACGTCCCGTAGTGCTAGGGGTATCAGGACATAAACATAAACCAGATGTAATTGGTATTTTGAAAGGATATTTATTTTTTAGAATAAGGCAAAATAGAACAACAGAACTTACAACGGTAAAAAGGGGCCGATGGGTGCTGTGGAACTCAAAAAAAGGAATACAACAAAAAGAGGTCCTCAAAAGGAGGACTACTTCTACAACTATAAGAAACAAAAGGATAAACAAAAATCCTCTCTAACTAAAATACTTGGTAGATCAAAAACACAATGCGCACAGCACCCCTGTACCTAATTATTATTATTTATTTTTTTTAACCTTTATTTTACCAGGGAAAAGAATCACATTGAAATTACAATCTCTTTTACAAGTGAGCCCTGGCCAAGAAGGCAGCACATAAAGGATACATGTTAACAGACAACAAAAAAAAAAACAGACAAACAGGGATGGACTGCAAAAATAAATAAGAAATAAAAACAGAACACATTTTAAAAACAAGCACAGACATGCTGATATATTTGATTTAAGTAGGACTTGAATTCAGTATGTAAAATAAAAACCTGCAGTTTTAGCTGATTTTGCAAGTCATTCCATGAAGTTGGAGCACTTTAGCTAAAAGCAGTTTTGCCAAACTCTGTTTTAGTTTGTGGAACATCATACAGTATGTATCGACTTGATCTTAGATTGTATTCAGATCTACTAGGTGTTAAAAGTGTAGTTAAATATGAAGGAGTGTGTCCAGTTATTGATTTGTACACAAAGGTCAACCAATGTTTGAACCTTCTTGTGTTGAGTGAGGGCCAACCTACCATTTCAAATAATACACAGTGATGGGTAGAGTGCTTTGCATGAGTTAAAATCTCAGTGGAGTGTTTGTAAAACACATCTCCATAGTCTAAAACGGGCAAAAAGGTAGATTCAATCAGCTTTTTCTTGACTTTCTGTGTGAAGCAAGAACTGTTTCTGAAGTAAAAACCCAGCTTTAATTTCAATTTAGTGAGTAACTGCTCAATATGCAACTTAAAAGACATGTCTTCCTCCAATATAAATCCCAGGTATTTGTATGAGCAAACTAATTCTATTGGCCTGCCCTGTAATGTGTGGAGCTGAGGCAGGGAAGGTCCAGGTTTACGGGTTCTAAAAAAAACATGTATTTAGTTTTCTGATCATTAAGAACTAACTTTAATGTGTGTAGATTGAGCTAAATATTTTCAAATGCTTTTTGTAGCTTTAAAATTGCCTCAGCAGGTGATTTTGCAGAACAATAGATAATGGTATCATCAATGTCACTATACAAGACAAACCTGGTAGATGCAAAAGGGATATCAGTTTTTTAAAGCTCAACCCTGGGCCATTTCCTCACACACTCATGGCATCAGGCTATTTAAGCCGGAGGCGGACTTCATCGAAGCTTCTCAATTGGGGCAGAGGTGGCATGCCACCAATCAGTGTCCCCATCTCAGGGAACCCCAGGAACTGGGCGGAACTTCCCTTATCCACCAATCCACCGCACGGGATGGCACAGCCTGCTTTGCATCTCAGATAAGGCACATTCAGTTACATACACACACTGCTGGCGGCAGCTGTAACACCCACGAATAACTATGGTCAGCTTAGGCTTATTTATTTTTCTCCTACATGTTTCTGATGGCGGTAGAGACAACAGCATGTTGAAAAAGGGCTCAGTTATCTGCTATTTTCCAGTAACACACATCTAGCAAAGGCATTTCCACTGCAAACCCTCTGCTCAACACAACCCCTGCTCTCTATCACAGCGGATGAAAATATGCAACAATTGCATGGAATAGTCCCTATTCATTATTGGAACAAGGTGGGCCTAACCACTGTCGCTCTGTATCACAAAGAGAGTGAAAGAATGTTAACACAGTTACTGTGGGCTATATATAAAAGCACCATATGTCCAATTTCCAGCTGTACATGAAATATCCCCAGCGATTAGAGCCATTAGATTGACTGAGAGCATTGTTGATCTCCAGAGAATGGACCCCATTTGTGTTTTGGATTGGCGTTGTAGATAGGGAGTGACAGTTACGGAAATGAAAGAAAGGCATTGCCCTTTCTAGATATTTATTGCATCGAGCTGCATAGTGTACACACTGTTGCCTAGGTCAACTTTCAGGGATTTACATGTTCTGACAAAATGACAGCTTTAGACCCAGGTACTTATATACAGTTCATCTATACATAAGAAGAACTGACTGTATAAAACAGACAGCATTCTGTCCAACCACTTCTACTTGTTTTTTTGGGGGGGGGTTGTTGTTGCTGGTGTATATGCCATCCAACACTTCCTGCAGATGTTTCATGTTAAAGCATACAACAGAGGGTATGGTTATGCCCTTTGAGCAGCTGGAAGGATGTAGTTGTGAAACATCTGCAGGAGGAATATAATTGCATAGACAGTAGCTTAACAGAGAACAGAGAAAACAAAGAGGCTTCTAACTAAACTATGATACAGTTTACGGATACAGATACGGACATCTCTGTTGATCAAAAAAATTTAAAATTCTGTAGATTTACAGTATATCCTCTGTACCTTTAAACGGTAATTTCTGTTAATCCAAAAAAAAATCTAAATACGGAAATACACCTGTGAAAAATCAATACAGAAAATTTCTTAATATTAACACAGTATATTAGCCCGTATTTCTACAGACTTTTCTAAGAAAGAGAGAGAGGGGGAGGGGTGGAGGCATGCACACTTTTATTTTGGTCTCTGTTTTTAGTTAATTACAATGTGGTCTAATGTGTTCACTTGTATCTTTTTGCTTGTAGGAGTCATTGATTATGCAAAGACAAATACCACCACTCACGGGTCCAGGAGCGGGATTGAAGGAGGGTCCAGGCAGAACACAGTAGGAGAGGCTGTTTGAACAAGTGATGTGTTTGATGTCTCAAGAAGACACACACACACACACACACACACACACACACACACACAGGTTTTTATTCACACACTTTCACGTAGCTTGCACATCTAGGTAAATATAAAATGCACAGATAAGAAAAACAGATAAAACAATTGTGAAAATGTAAAGCCCCACTGTATTTCAAACACTGTCTGATATGGAAGGCATCAAGAAAAAAATCCAAGGCACTCCTCTTAAGAAAAAATGTAAAATGCCTTTAATACATCTGGCACATTCTCACTAGAATCAGATTAAAAACATCCCTTCAGCGTGTTTCGCCATCCAGCCTTTTTCAGGAAGTTATAGGAGAAAGAATGAGGTGAAACCATGTAAAGCACCAGGTGTGAGCATATCAGCAGGTGCAGACTTTTGGTAGTCAGGGTTGACCACTCTACAACACTATTCACTAATGCTGCGTTTCATTAGTGGTTCAACAGGCCCTCGTTTACTTCCCCTCAGCCCTTCATATTATATAACAGCAGTGGGGGAAGAAGTATTCAGATCCTTTACTTTAGTAAAAGTTCTAATAGCACACTGTAAAAAATACTCTGTTACAAGTAAAATTCCTGCATTGATAATGTTACTTAAGTTAAAGTATGCAAGTATCATCAGGAAAATGTGCTTAAAGTATTAAAAGTAAAAGTACTCAATGCAGAAAAACCCTCATATTTTAGAAACTGGAAAGGATCCAACCATGTGTTTAATGATCTAATCATGTTAGCTGGACCATTATACGGTTGGCTAGTTTAATTTATAATAAAACATTGTATTTTAACAACTACATGTTTTGTACTTTACAAATCTTAATGTGTAAAGTAACTAGTAACTAAAGCTGTCAGATGAATGTAGTGGAGTAAAAAGTACTATATTTCTCTCTGAAATGTAGTGGAGTAGAAGTAGAAAGTGGCATGAAAAGAAAAGACTTAAGTAAAGTACAAGTACCTCAACATTTGTACTTAAATACAGCAGTTTAGTAAATGTATTTAGTTACACTACACCACTGCGTAACAGCATACGTTACATGGAGGCCACTTGGAGAGCAGAGTGATAGTGGGCGGTTGAAATGGAACCCACCTGCCCTGGTTCTCTTTCAGCCCAAACTATACAGATGCACTGCCAGTTGTAAGCGTAGCGCTACTGCTTAAAGTGTGTTTTATATTCCAGCTTATTTTCCATTACTGCTCAAGTAGGCAAATGTGTCCAAATAATATCCACTCATTGTATATCCAGCTTGATTTAACTTAATTTGAACATGAAAATCCTTATTTGAATCATTTGCAATCACTTTGAAAGATATGTTTGCTGAGGATTTTGTTTCTGTTTGTTTTCTTGCCTGTACTGAAATACACGTTCTTATTTATCTTTAAGATCTTTTTAACATGTTCAAAATGAACTAAACTAAAATACTAAATAATTCACATGCAAAAGGGTGTTATTGCTAACCATCAGTCAGATTAATTATGCTTACTGTGGTGTGGTAACTTTAATTTAGATGGTAATTTCAAAAAATACCATTACACTGCACCGGTCTAACATATGACACACAATGACAGTCTCACTTACTTCCATAGTTTTAGTTTTTGTCCATGTAGTTCTTCATTTAAGATGTGCTTTTCATTTATGTTGCTGATACGTGACGTTACACGCGGCACTCAATACAACAGATTGCACACTGCAGTGAGGGGTGCTCGTCCTGATTTCCCAAACTACAGAGCGGACTGAGGCCCAAATTACAGAATGTGTATGTGTGTGTTAATCATGTGTAAAAAAAAATGGTGCCGTTAAAAGGAATTTGCGTTAACTCATTATTATCGGGTTAATTTTGACAGCCCTGGTATATTATAATAAATAGATACTAGACCCTAAGATTTCTTCCGTTCATTTCAAGGAAAATTGCATGCCCTGCGTTTTAGCCTCAATAGTTTTCTCACATCCAAACTGTACACACACACATTTGTGTTTCTGTCCCTGGATGGCCAGTTTGGTCCCACCCATCCCATAGCTTTTCATTGTGATGACGTCATGCACTATAAAGTCTGTTTTCTGGGCTCTGGAAAATTGAAAATATTAAATATTGGTTTACAAACGTACATCCATGCATCATGCAGCGAGGGAAAACTGAGAAAAGTTGCTTGCTTTGATAGAAGGGGTAACACATTCTCACTCCCATCTGCCTTTGGAGTTTTGTTAATGAAATAAAAAGTCTCCTTTGGCATCATATTTAAACGCTTGGAGTCGGGACTATTGGCGTCACTTTTTGATGCTCTGGGGACTCGCCTCGTCACAGCCGCTCTCGATCCCGTTCTTAAACCTTTCTACCACTGATGTGTTGCCCTTTTGATGTATACCCTCCTGTTTTTACCTATTATGAGTTTCTCCTAATGTCAGCAATTGATTTTTAATTACATTATTTAAAAAACAAACAGCTAAGCTGATTGAGAACAAATCCTCATTTGCAACAATGACCTGTCACATTCACACAGTTACACATTCATACCTGGAAGCTGCCCAGTACAACCACAGTCTGATCTGCTGGCCACTGAGCAGCTCCATTGGAGCATTTTTTTTTTGGGTTAAGGGACTTGCCCCACGGCACCTCAGTGGTGGTAATGAGGCAGGGACAAGCGCTGCTCTTTCACCCACCCAGATTTTGTCCTGTCGGTCTAAGGAATGGAACCAACGACCTCCCGGTCACAGGCTCGCTTGTGGCACATGTGGCACAATAACGGGACAGTTAGATTTAGGAAAAGATCGTGGGCAGGGTTACAAATGTACGTTTCAGTGACACGCAGGACAAGAATGGGACCCTAACCCCGGTCTCCTGGGTGAAAGTCCTGTGTTGTTTGACCCATCCACCACCCCAACCAACCTCGGCATTTTGGTCTTTCTTACTACTCGCTACCGTTGTCTCTCTTAATACTATTTTTGCGTCGGTATCTGACGCTGAGAGACACTGACCAAGCGTCAGTATTTAACTAGTTGGGAGTAGGGCTGCACGATATAAGGAAAATATGTTTTATTTTGACTGATATTGCGATAAAATTCATGATGAGGGAATGATCATTTTTGTATTTTTATTCTCATTTTAATTGAAAATTTAAAAAATGTAAATGATTATAGTCTTATTATCTATACCAAACAAAGATTTTTACTTTAGTCTATAGGACAATACTTCATTCAGAATGGTTTGACACATTTGTTTGCCCCCCCCCCACCGCGATTTGGATATTGCACTAGTCCATTTTGCGATTAATTTTGCAGCTCTAGTTGGGAGTAAGAACCGGTTGGAAGGGGTGCAGGGCAGGGTTACTGACATTTTAACATTACATCATGACTTCGCCTAAACATACTTTCCTAAAGCCAAGTGGCGTGTTATCTGTACGCTTTTTGAGCTATCCGCGTGTATGTCTACACTGTATACAGCGGACGGCAGTCTGCAACGTCACAGCGTAAACGTACACGCCGCTTTCTAAAGCCACGTGGCGTGTTATCGTGAGGCTACGGTTGGTTTTAGGAAACATCACACGCGGGTTGGGTTTAGGAAAAGAAAAACCAGTTGGGATTAGGAAAAGAAGAACTGGGTTGGGTTTAGGAAAACAACAAACGTGGAAAGGAAATACCACACGCGGGACACGAAGGAAACGTCATACGCGGGACACAATCCCCGCTCTCCTGGGTGAAAGTTTTACCCATCCTCCACCCCGACCAACCTCCCTACGCGGGTTTTCACCCTTTCATACTACTCGCTAGGCGTCAATTCACACGCAATCGCAAGGTAATGTAAGTCAATGGAAGCCAAACGGCGTTGATAAACACACTGAAAAGCAAGTGTGCGTCTTCATAACACGCCAATAATGGCAGACCAATTGGTGTGTCATACATACGCCACTTCATGAGATCAGTCTGGACATTTTTATAACGGCATTCCTGTTTTTGCCTACTAGTGCAAGGTGAGGTAACACACGTGAGCAATACACAGCATTCGGATTGACAACATGACAGATTCACCCATAGTCACCCGTAGTGCCTATCAGGCATGCATTTAAAAAACAAATCTCCATGGTTACCTCCACTGTCCACACTGACACCCACAAAGAGAGGAATATGAGACGTCAGGCCATGAAATCCCCCCCGCTGTTGTCAGAATCAATATTGGCATGTATGACAATGACGGAGGGTCTCTAAAGAAAACTGCTCGATTGAATATGGCGCTGGAAATGACAAGTGACAAGCGAGCCGCTGTCTGAGGCTGACAGATGAGCTAACGACCAGAGACCTCCATGACAGATGCTCTCCAACACGTCAAGGAAAGAGCGAACACTGGGGAGCGAGATGACAGCACCCACAACCACATTAATTCTCCTAAAAAACAAAGGATTGGCCTCGGAGAAAGGAAACTCTCCATTTGCCCCCTCGGGCTCTCGTTTAGAGAACAAAGAGCCCTGCTGCTTTCCTCTAGATTGAACCACTTTTTATTTTATAGCCTCGGTGTCTACAGCACATTCTGAAGGCTCCTACATATAAAGTAATACACATTCCTTGTGACCATGCTTATAATAAATTGTTATGCTTACTATGTTTTATCAAATACCCTTATTTTTGCTACATAAGGGCTGCTCACTGGGAGAAAACAATTAAGTCAATATCAAGCTGTACATTTGTGTAAATCCGGAAGTTTCATTCATGTTGACTTCAATGTTCTGTGAATGTTTTAGGAACAAGGCAAGGCAAGGCAGCTTTATTTGTATAGCACATTTTGCCAAGGCACCAATAAACTCCATTATATGACAGTGTTGGAGCATCTGGCCAATTAAATGTATGTCAGAAAAGGTTACTGTATGTCACACACAATATCGACAGAGATCCTCTGGGAAGCATGTGGAGTAAATTCCATGACAATGGAGGGGAAAAGTCAGAGGTCACTACGTCTCAGTTGAACTTAAATTAAGTTGTTTATTAAATGGACATGTGACGATTTTAAAGGCCCCATATTGTGCTCTTTTTTGGGGGTTTCTACTAGAACCACAAATCTGTGTCTGGGGGTATACGCCATTTACGCAAGCTATTTTCACTACTTTTTAAGCCATTTCATAATAGAATGACAAAAGATATGTACATCGAAAAAGAATCCTCCTGTAGAGCCAATAACCTGTTGTATCAAATTGTTTATCAACTGTCTTCATCATTCTGAAACCAGAACAAAACAAATGTTCTTTGTTTAAAGGTGGCACTTCTGCCACCTTAAAAACAGTGTAAACATTGTTGGATGTAGTTGAAGTGAGCATCCGCCAAAAACTGATTGCCGTCCGTCAACGGTTAACTTGGAAAGCTGTGTGTTGTTGTCACTTTGCCCCAGTGATACAGTAGAGACATAATCTATTGATATATTAATCGATATCGATCCAGCTAACTACAATGTGCTGTTGGGAATTCGTAGGTGTACAGATTCAATCATTGGCAAATTATCAAAGATGTTTTATCAATATTAATATAGTTATGAATATGGTTATTAATAACTTTATCAAATCAACAAACAATCAAAACGGGGCACCACCCTGGAACTCAGGGACCAGTAATCAAACTGTAAAACAGTCTCAATTGGTGGTGTTCCCTTTAAAATACAGATCTTAACTTGGTTAATCTATCTGATATTCTTTAAAGAAGGGAAGGGTGAATTCAAGCAACGACCTGTTTAACCAGCTTGTTATTACAATAAGTACACAAATAATCACAGACAACTGCTATTTAAAATATAGTAGAATTTATTAACTTCAAAATTATCAATGGCCAATCAATAATCCTTTGATCAATTAAAACCAATATACCTTTTTTTTTAACTACAACAAAACAAACAAGACATGTCTCTGGGTGTGTGTGTGTGGGGGTGTGAGTGAGTGACAGAGAGAGAGAGTGCGAGGAGGAGGGGGGGGTGACGCAACCCGGGGGTTGCTCGGTCACGCCCAGATTAGCCGTTAGCTCATTGAAGCTAGGCTAGGTGTTAGCTGCACAAAAGCTATTTAGCCTCAAGAGGGGCAGTAGTGGGCTGCGTTGCAGGCTCCAGTTAGCTCTCAAACTAACGTGTTGTTGACAAAGAGGGACACACTAGCTATTTCGCTATGGGCTAGCTGTTTAGCTATTCACGCACGTGTATGCGTGGGCATGTGTGTGTGTGTGTATGTGTGTGGAGAAAGAGAAATGGAGGGAAAACATACTTGAAAGAAAAAAAGCACTTGATCTCTGTGGGTTGGAAATAATCGCTTCTCTCCGTTTACTCGAGATTCTAACTACAGCAGAATCTGAGCTTTTGTTTAACGAGAGAGAGGGTTATTTTCCCCGCTCCTTTCTGCGAGCGCACAGCTGACTCCGTGGTAACAATAATAACCCTCATCCGTTCCACGGGGACGATATGCAGTGTTTTGGCTATATCACCGCCGTAGTTGACTGACAGAGGGTAGGATTATGGCTCCACATGTCCAGTAACTAAACTCCCCACGGCGGGGAGTAAAAGCTACAGTTCACACAGTTTCAACACAACTTCAACAATATCGGGATTAGAGATACTTTCACAGCCAAACAGATTAATAATCAACGCGTGCAGCAATAGCACCATATTAATCAGATCACATTAATGGCGACACAAATAGCAACAATAGCAAATTACTCATTAATAATACACCCTGATCTAATCTGCCCAGAACACTATAAAGCCTCTTACTTTGGATGTGTAGTTCACTTATTTGTTCGGCAGATCCTCCGCGATGAACAGAAAGCGAGTTAAAACATGGGCCCGTGATTTAACGAAATAGAAAAGCTCCCTCCGGCAGTTGGATTCTGAGCTCTGTCAGAGTCGACGAAAACAGGGTAATTTACCCTCTGCAGATTTGGTGAAAGAAACGATCTTCTTCACCAGGACCCCCTTTTTGTAGTATCACCCAGATACTAGCTACGTAGCTCACCTTCAATTTTTTTTAGTATGATTGTTTCACCACAGTGAACAGCGCTGGGCTACCCCATGATTAAATTCGCCACATAACGTTAGCTACAGTAACATTATCAAGGGTAGTCGATAATACCCAATCTACTGCTAAGTTAATCAGCTAGCACACCCTGTGGTCCTTCTGCCTCACTTCCCGCGCTAAGAATCTTTGGCAGGATGAGAGCTGACACCAGCCCAGGGTACACAGCCACAGTTAACGTTAGCCCCCGGCCAGCCATTACAACAACCCGAAACCCAGCCAGCACAAAGCCCAGCGCCTCCCCTGCTGATTCAGACAGAGAAGCCTTATTAAAAAGTTAAAAACAAATTTAGCGCTCTGGTCGTGCTATGTTTTTATCTGAGTCCTCTGATTAATGTATATTGATAAAAGTATTCCAAAATAGGCTATACATCATGACTTAGTGGGAAGAATCAAACAATTCTATGTCAAATCCGACATTCAGCACCCCCATATAGCCCAAATGGAATGATCCTTTGTTCCATTTTGAAACTTATCTGCAAGAACAATCCCCCTCTTTGATTATCATACTGTGATCCTTCTCTCCAAAGACGTGGTATGTGTCGACTTTTTATTTTATTTTCTTATTTCAGAGCTGGTAAACCTTTAAAATGAAATGTCTGCACACAGAAGTAGTGGCAATCACATTCAACTTGCTAAATAGTCTTCAACCTCAGAAAAGCATGATTTCCATCCAATTCCCAGTTGGCAGCACAGCAATTTCAACTCGAGGAGGACTATTTTACCTGGAGTGGACATGTTAGAGGGAAAACAACCAGTGCTGATAACTCTGCAGATGTCTAGGTGAATATTCAATACTTCATGCAGAATACAAGTATTTTCTAGAAGTACTGAATACAGGGGGGAGTCATGTGACGCGAGAGAAGGCAACAGAGTAGGCTCTGCTACTGTGACCTGACCAACGGGAGGATAATGCGCTGCTAACCACAACTTAACCCCCAGTTCCCCCAATATAGCTTGTGTGACAATAGCCTATATATACAGTAAGTCAACACACAGATAAGTGTAAATGAAAGTATACAGAGATGTGGCTTTGAGTTCAATTGTACAACCTTTATTTTAAAAGAGTAAAAATGCTAAAATGTAGATAAATAGTTATATTATATAAAATTTAGATACTAAACTACCAAAACAGGTAATGAGATTTTAAAAAATAGCAACAATACTATGATGCTAGAATGCAATGCTGGTTCTGGGCACAAGGAAGAACATGTTAATTATTCCTACACAACTACAACAAAACCTTTCCCAGCAGCTGGATTCTGCATAATTCTTCATAAGTCTTCTGATAATATGTTTGTGTCTGAACTACCAGCGGACTAGAGGTCTAATGCAAAGCAGAGTTTTTGCCAATGAACGCAATGGAAAATAAATTGCGGATATAAGGAACAGGCTACAGGTGTCGCTGTCTCCCGTCACCCCTCGATGGGACTGTCTTGTTGCTGGAAAACAAGCTAAGGGCACTCACTGATTCAGCTATATTGGTCAGTTTAATATCCAAACATTACTTAAATGTTACTTAAATGTATAGGCCATATATATATTAGGGCTGTCAAACTGAACATGATAATAACGAGTTCAGCAAATTAATTTTGACTCATTTTTTTTTTTTTAAATGTGTGATTAATGCATGCACGTTCTGTGATCTGGGCCTCAGAGCGCTCTGTAGTTTGGGAAATCAGGAAGCGATGGAGCAGTAATGTTGTGGATGGCTAGCAGCTTGAGCAGAAATGCATACAGAAAAGGGTCTTTTAAATGGCAACTTCTTCCAGAAGTTCTCCCCACAAGACTAAAGTTATTTGCGTTTACTGTCCATGTGAACTGAGTTATTACAGGAGTAGTCTAGTCTCAAACACCACTTTCTGGCTATCGTAAGCATCGTAATGTAATGCAAGAGGTCCCTTGTTTTGTGTTGAGCTGCTTAAAAAAATGGGATGTTTAGTTAACCAATACAAGTGTAAAGTGGGACATTGCATTGCCAGGTAAGGTTCCATTCAGGTCAATATGGCCATATGTTTGCTTGATGGGCTTGAGTTTACCATAAAATGCTTTCAGCATATTCTTTGAGCATACAGTACCTTTTAGGTTATTTTGGAGAATATTCTAGACTAGAGATATTCAACAGGGGTTCTGTGACCCCTCGGGGGGCCTCAGAGTTAGTGCAGGGGGGCCGCCAAATTATGTTTACAAAATAAAATTAGCATTTTTTTCCAAAAATGGATATATTTTAAATATCCAAACAAATGTCCATTAACATGAATCTAACATTTAATAGCAAACATAAATTGGAATGTTGCAATGCGGCCCAGTTTAATGCAATTTCATTTGATACAGTATGTAGCAGGGGGTCCCTACTCTGTCTCTCTTTTAACTAAGGGGTCCTTAGCCTAAAAAAACATTTGAAGACCCCTGTTTTAGACAGTATTTGGACAGTTTTGGATTGTTGCAATAACAATAAACATTTGCATAAAGCAAGCATGTTTGTCTGCTACCACGTTAACATTGAAAAATATCCCTTTTAAAGTACATTTAGAACAGATTAAAAAAAAGTGATTAATTTGCGATTAATTGTAAGGTAACTATGGGCAATCATGCGATTAATCGTGAATATATATTTAAACCCCCCCGCCCCCCCCTCCTAAAACGACGTTGAGATATATCTGTGAAAAGCACTATACAAATACATTTTACTTACTTATCTGTAATGTTACCACCAAACATCCTGCCCAACTTGATGAAGCTGAAGACTTAAGGCCTTTATCCCTCACCATTGCTGTGCCTGGATACATCCTAATCAATTTAATGTAAAAAAATAAATACAATACGGTCAATATTGTTCTTTAGCATCAGGTTGACAGGAATGTATTACTCCATAGAATGAGTTTCTAAAGCCTCCTCAATCCATCTGTGAAACATATTGAGTGTGAAGCGTTAAAATGGGGTTAGGTGAGGCTACATCAAAGCAAAATACAGTGATAATGACATCCTGCAGGGCACCTGAATATTTCAGAATGTAGGGAGAGACCGTAACGCTTCAGTAAACATTATGTACAGTGTCTTAAACAAATGTACATTTCTGGCCAACTGAGTCAGGTGAGGTCGCACTTGAGGATAAGGAGGGAATTTCTTTTTGCCGTCTCAATGCAAAGATGGAGGTCAGAGAAATGGCACTTATAAAATTCACTTAGTATGCTGATTTGTCTGCATCCTTTCAGGCAAGTCCTTTAACAGCTTTCGTATCCCCATAAAGGAATTCAATTCCCGGGCAGAGGCGCTGGGGGCTGGCAATAATCACGCTGCTTCGGAAGCCCTAAAGCTCATGTTATGATGAAGGCAAACTGTCAAGTGCTAAATAGAAAAACATTATGGTCTCTCTTTTTCGGAAATGCACCTGTCATTCCATATTGGTTTCATGCATATCCCAGAACAGACTGAAAACAGTATCTGTCACTTTTGTTCTCCTAGCACATATCTCTTAAAAGGTGGAGAAATAAAGCAGTGCATTGAATGGTGTTCAGGTCACAGCTACTCACCAGCATGGAGCGTGTTCTCCCTGCTTCCCAGCCTCCCCCCCCCTCCAGCCACTGGAAAAAAGGGCTTTGATTACAATCCATGATTACAAGGATTAGATTGGCTGCTTAAACCTAGAGGGCAACTCTTATGCAGTTTCAAATCACACAGATGGCCTTTCCAATGGCAAACAGCACAGACTGAGAGGCAAAAGGAGGAAGAAAGGGTGATAAAGAAAGGCAGGGTGAAAAATGTTGCCAACACGTACGAAGGATTTCACTGTGACGCCGTCAAGTCAACCGTGAATACTATTTGCAACTGCAGGATGCACAGCGTTGTTGGAGTACAGCCGAGAGCCCTGAAACACAAGCCCTGCGCCTGTAGTCCCTGAAGGACTTTAAAAAAAAACAACACTCTGCAAGCCAATGTTGCTTTTCAGCCCATAATTAGAGCAAAGCACACTCTTCTAATTAAACAAATTTACTCAGCATTAATTTGAGAGGAACATCACGACTCTACCGAGAATCTTCATCAAAAAGTCCGCTGAAATGCCTTCCACAGCGTGCGTCCCAAATGGTGACAAATGATTTCACTGCTTTCCACTCATTAGATCTGGGTCTCTGCTGCTTCTAAATGCGGAATTCTTCATAATTAAACTTTAGGCAAGCCAGAAATATTCCACCGCATGGAACAGAGCTGAAGCCGGAACCATACCAGATATGAACGTCCACTAACTTATTAACATTTGACTTAAATACACACATCAGCAAAAACAGCAATTAAGAGGGACAGAGCTGTCGTCTGGATCTCTCCTGGAGTTGTAATGTCTCTGCCTACACAGTGATTTCTCAGTGTGGCCAAACAGTGCATTCAGGCTCATTAGTGAAGCTCACCTGTCTCCATCACAATGCCAGAACAAATTAGTTGTTGGAGGAAGCCAGGCACTGGCCTCCCGTGCCAGGGAAACCAGCAGAGAGGAGAGCCGGCTTGGCACGGTAAGAGGTAGAATAAAATACAAAAGCCAACAGCATGGTCTCACTCACATCAAGAGAGAGGCCTTGAGAGTGCCTGTGGCCAGTGGAAAGAGTATCAATTTTATTTTACATTAAAAAATAATCACTGATTTGAAAATGTAATTATATTTTAGATTGAAAAGGGAATTATGGAAACATTTTTTTCAAAAAGTGAATAGCTTTCATTTCTAGTCATATAGTATGCTTGATGTGGTGGGTTAGTAAGCAGTGTTGTAATGAAAAGAAGTACAAATTGTAGAATTTTCGTTCTTTACTTTATTTATATTTCTGAAAACCTTCACTTTTACTCCACTTCGTTTCCCCTAAGCATCTTAGTTACTCATTACTACAGAATAAAATCAGAATAAATGTATTAGACTGCAAAAAAAGGCAGGTTTGGCGAATCATTGCTCCTAGATTGTAAGTTAACGTACGCTCCATTCCAGTTGATGACGTAATGCCTGTTTGTTGCTAAGCGCCAAGCGGCAAAACCATAAGCCAAAACTAAAGAAGAAAAGGAGGAGCATTATAACTGACAGCATCATGGAAGCACCTGCTGCAGGCTCTGCCACCAACGCAACAGATGATGACCCCCCCTCCCTGACGACAGTGGGGAAGATAACGTTACACACCTGTGGCAGTATTTGCAAGAAATGTTCTTAACGATGGAGGGAAAGATTCTTCCTCACAAAAAAATGAATATTCTGTTTGTTTTTTCTTTGTTGATGTCAGACTTTGAATTTGATGTTTAAGAAGGTGTGGAAACACTGAATATTCTGCTTTATATTATGCTTTACTATAAGGAAGCCACAATAAAGTTTATAATCAAAAAGTTTTTTTTTACTTTTACTTCTAATAATTAAGTAATATTTGATATCAGAAAATAACTTTTGATACTGTAGTACAGTAAATATCTGTAAGACTTTTATTCAAGTAATATTCTAAAAGGTGACTTTGACTTCTACCAAAGTCCTTTTCTGGTAAGATCCTTGTACGTTTACTCAAGTATTGCTTTAAAGTACGTTATACAAGACTGGTAAGCCACAGCTTGACTTGTATTGACTTGTGTGATTGGCCAGTGGAGCAACTCATCTCGGGCTGGAAATACCACATGCATATGCACAGTGTACGTAAAGTTTGAGCTGTGCACGCAATGGACCTTTTTCACAGCAGACATTTTGACATGTCATAGTAGGAAAAGCACAGCTGAAATTGATAACCTTAACAATGGCTCAATTCCATCTAGTGTCCCAGTAAGCTATTTCAGTGAGTCAGCATGCACAATACCAGGGCCTCTCCTAAGTGGAATGCAGCCATCATTAATGGTTTTGAATACACCTGTGCTTTTCCTACTATGACATGTCAACATGTCTGCCGTGAAAAAGGTCTATTCGCAGCCAGGCCCGTCGCGACAAGGCAAGCAAACCAAGCAACTGCTTGGGGCCCCGAGCTGGCCTGGGGCCCCAAGACAACGACTGGTTAAGAATAAAATGCAACGACAAGCTGTGTGAGCGATCCTTTGATAGTCAGTAAAGTGCAATGACACTGTTATCGGGATCCCCCTCAAGGGGCCCCTCTCGTGATCTCTGCTGCCGGCAAAACACAAAACCTCCTCGGTCGGCAGTCATCATGAAGCAGAATTATGCTTTATGAATTAACTTTATGGCTATGCTGTGGTTCCTGTAGGCTTTGCATGCGTGCGTGCGGGGCGGGGGGTTGGGGGGGCCTCCATGTCCATTTTGCTTGGGGCCCCCAAATTCCTTCAAACGGCCCTGTTCGCAGCTCTACATGCACAGGTGTAGGTAACCTGGTACAGAAACATACTGTGCAGGGCTGCCAACTCTCACACAATGACTGTGAGACTCACGCAATTGACACTTTACCATACAGTTCCATTCTTTTTTTAATGTAATGTAATCTCACTGTTAGTTTCTCTCCCTCACTCACTCTCACACACACACACACACACACACACACACACACATAGATGGCACGGAGTGCCTTGGTGGGCCTTTTGTTGATTTTCTTCCACAGCTAGTGGGTGACACCCTGACCCAGATCTGTCCCTGGGTGTCTTATCATGCCAGACTCTGAGTCTCATCAAATAGACTTTCTTTACAGAGTCTACTGGTAGCCTTAGATAAGCTTAGCACTTCTCGAGTTAGCTTTTAATTTCCATTACCTGGATGTCTACAAACAGACCTGAAGAATGCATAATAGTAAGTGTATGCTCATTAAGCATTTGACCTCATACTGCAGAGGGAAAGAGCAGACGGTATGTTTTCATCCCAGGTATAATGAAGTAAATTCAAGCCATTAGTAAACAGACTGCATTTTATAAATGGATTGCATTATATACTGTATATATATTTCAGGAGAGACTTTGTTGCAGATATGCAAAGATTTATTGTACATTTGCATGATTTGAAATGTACAGTCTTTGGAGATTAGACTCCATCGTTATTTGAAAATATAAATTTTTTAAAGGGGTGGAAAGCCGAAAGATAATCACCGATGGAGTCTAGACACTGATGGTGGCGCGAGGAGCCTGGAAGCCAAAACCGAAGAGCCGTCGGTAGTGGCCTGCCGCATGAGGACCCAGGAGCCGTGTGTGATGAAGACCGGAGGAGCAAGGGGAGGAGGAGGGTTGTGCTCTTATCCTGAAATGACAACTGAGCAGCAGAGAGAGACAGGTTTAAAACAGGGATATCATGCAGTGATTGGCTCGTAATTTTCATGGCCGCTTCTGATTGGTTAAGATAAAAGTGAACACCTCTACAGCTGATCCGTTTAGAGGAGAAAGAAAGTGATTATGTTTTAGAAGTCTTCCTGAAAGAATTTGCGCTGAGCTCCATGAGGAGAAACTCATATATATCTGTAAATGTGCCAGTGTTAGCCAGCCAGCTAATTTACAACCATGTAACCATTTACCTAGCATGTGTTGCCCTTTTGATGTATAGCTTCCTGTGTTTAACTCTTATGAGTTTCTCCTAACTTCAGCAATTGCTTTTTTTGATTTCTTCAATCTTTATGGTGGGAGGAAATGGGAGCAAACACGGGGAGAACATACAAACTCTACACAGAAAGGCCCTGCCCGGACCGGGGATTGAACTCTGCAGTGCCTACTTGCTGTGAGGTATGCAGTGCTGACCACTGATCCACCGTGCTGCCTTCATATAGTGAACCATTAACACACACATTTATACACTGGTGGCCAAGACTGCCGTACAAGGTGCCACCTGTTTATCAGATAAACATTCACACCCATTCACACACCAATGGCGCTGCATCGGAAGCAAATCAGGGTTCAGTGTCTTGCCCAAGGGCACTTTGACATGGGACTGCAGGGCCAAGGAACCACGACCTTCCAATTTGGTAGACGACCGCTCTACCACCTGAGCCACAGCCGCCCCAAAACTGTATGGTTTGTCAGGGTTACCAAGCGTACTATACCAGCAAGTGTTTGATGAAAACGCGGCTTTAGACGTTGGTTATTTTGTCAACAAGAGAGAGCTAAACTTTCATCAACAGCAGAGTAAAGGCCGTTACACACCAGGGGGCGTGGCGAATAATAATAATAATATTATAATTTGCATTAAAACTATTCATACTGGCAGCGATGGAAATTTGCGACAGTTTTCAATAAAAAAAGTTTTGAATATGTATTTTAATTACACACTCTCCAGCCAGTAGATGCTTTTAATCATTCATCTTTAATCAGTTCCTGGGCAGAGAGGCACTGGGGACCGGCAATAAAATCCTCAATCTTTTATCAGCATCAGAAAACAAAATGTTTTCATGTGTTAAAGCAGGAATGTGTGCATTGATATATGATATGAGCGATTCTTCCAGTATCTATTGTCTACAGCGGCTTTATACTGTATGAAGCTTCATCTAAAATGTTTGCTCTGTGCGAACAGGTTTTAGATTGTGGTTTATTTATAATGTGATAGTTACTGAGTGTGACTGTTAGTTTAATCTCTTCTTTATGGGAAATGTACATATGTGTATGTTTGCGGGTGAACATATGCATGTGTATGTATGTGGGCGTGGATAAGTGTAGTGCATATAGATGTGATTTTACATATATTTTTGTTTTAGAATGTCTGTGATGTAATGGGTATGTATTGTGTGTCTAGTGTGGACCCCAGGAAGAGTAGCTAAATGCTACGGCATCAGCTAATGGGGATCCTTTTAATAAACAATAAACCTTCAGTTCTTGAAGACTCGGCAGCCATCTATAGGTAGCAGGACAGATATATTGATGCATCTTTAGCCTCATATTTATAGCCGTATCCAGTACATTGTTTTATCAAATGCAAATGACATGCACACAAATTAACACAGCCTATCCTTTATTGTGTCACAGGAACATAATATAAAACATTTACATAAGCAGAGACATGTCTCTATGTCTAATGTTGGTCAGTAGTTGAAAGTGACAAGACAGAAAACTGCCCACCATTTGGGCACTTTTTTTTACTTTTTCAGTTTTTTGTTTTTTCCTGTACCAACATATCTCTGTAAGGTTTTTCTCCTCAGTCAATGCATCTTAGGAGGTTGGTTATGTGCAAGTGGTTCTACATATAGATCTATATACAAGACATGCAGCCAGCCATGCATTTGTGCACACTCACATTCTCCCACTCTTTTCAGCCAGGGCATGGCAGGTTCTTTACTTGAAGTGGTAAATGGAGATGTTGTGCTGTGTGTGCAGGCGTGCGATGATGAATGGTATCTGAGTAATGTCTTATTTGTTGATCAGATGAATCAGTACTGCAGAGCAGGGGATTTAATAACATTTCCATCTGCCATAGACAAACCTGACAGGGAGAAATGTACCATGAAACCTTAATGTTCAGCCAGCGGGGAAAGGACTGATCTCACTCTCCATACTCTGCTCTGCTGTGCCAAACGTATTTTTTAGCTTCCTGCTTTTGCCTGTTCTTTGAAACATTAGTGAGGTTATCATACACAACACTGTCCGCTGTTTGGAGCTCAGGATGTTTCTGTTTACTGGGAAATAATTGCAACATATTTTTAGAATGACCAATGTTTTGTAGCGTGTGTGCGCTAGTACCTGCCACTAAATAGCATGAGAACTATTTATATGTATGTACACAATTCAATTATAGGTTTATTATGTGGGTCACAGTCAAATGTGGTGTTGTACTGGACTACATTACAATTCATTTTATATACATGAGAGGGCAGAATATTAAAACACCTGTCAATATAAAGCAGTCCTGGACAATAGAACAGTTTCTAACCATTACTGCCCATTACCCACCGCACCGGCATTCATTCTGACCATGCACATATGCACGCACAATAGATTACCAATAGGTTGACCAATAGATTGTCAATTGGTTGATTTTGTGTCTCATCCCGTTCCAATAAAGATGCCTGTCGGTAATAAATAGCAGAATTACTTTCTAATGCATAATTACATTCATACTACGGCATGGGCAATGGAGAAATTAAATATGACAATATTCTTGACCAAATACCTTTATGTCGATTTTAGCAACGAAATTAGTGTTTGTAAACACTGGCATTGACTATTTGTACTCTGTACTGACATCACTTTTTCCTAGGGTGGACTAATTGGTGCTTTAACAAAATATCTTCACAGTTAGATTTTAGATAAATAATCATCAGTAATGTGGATATAATGATTAAGTGGTTAAAATAATAGAACAGTGAAAACAGTCTGGTAAGTTCAGAAAATTACATCACTTTACTGTAATGCAGCCTTTAAAACCAAGACTATATCACGATTTCAATATAATATCGATATATTGCCCAGCCCTAATTCATACTAGTGCAATACTTATTTTTTATTGTGCCAAAAGTATTCATTCTTGTGCAAAATTACATAATTTCAAAACAGTATATATTTATTTTATTTATTATTTTAGCAGCGATAGCATCTCGGTGTTCTGCTAACACCAAACACTGCTTTTCTGCTTGACATGAGGTTACTCTTTAAACCTGCATTCACTGATATTTAGTCCCCTGGAGGCAAGCTGTAAACACAATGCTGACATTTTATCACATTATTTAAAGGTCCCATGGCATGAAAATTTCACTTTATGAGGTTTTTTAACATTAATATGAGTTCCCCCTCTCCCAGTGGCTAGAAATGGTGATAGGTGAAGAAAAAATAAAAGCTCAGATGGGCCAATCTGGAATCTTCCCTATATGACATCATAAGGGGAAAGGTTACCTCCCCTTTCTCCAGAGAATTTGGCCCGCCCATGAGAAAGAGAGAGACATCATGGCTTGCAAACGCAGTTGGTCAAGGCCACACCCCCACCCTCCACCTGGCCCCCCCTCTCTCCTCCTCAATAGCATTTAAAGCTACAGACACAGAAATGGCACGTCCCAAGCCGAGCCAGTCCCACGGCTCATTGTGGGACTGGCTCGTAGTGGCTGTAATTCTGCACCAAGGCTGAATTTCGGGAAAGAGACTTCAGATACAGTATTAGTGGACCACTGAGGCCTATATAAAAGCATCCAAAAAGCAGCATGTCATAGGACCTTTAAAATATTGTGGTGAAAGCGAGTGCAAAGCCCTTAACCCCAACCGCTCCAGTGGAGCTGCTCAGTGGCCAGCAGTTCAGACTGTGGTTGTACTTGGCAGGTTCCAGCTGTGAATGTGTGTAACTGTGTGAATGAGATTACTGTCAGTAAAACTCCCCTGAATAAATACAGGTAAAATAAAAACAGTAATGAATCTGAGCAGCAAAGATACAGTTAACACTTTAAATAAAACAGTCTTGTGGATTATACTAATGGCAAAACAAGTTTTTTATTAGGTAAGGGCATATATAAATAAAAATAAATACTATATAAATACTATATTCTAAAACAGAAGTGAGGCTTGCTCCTCAGCAGAATCTGATCTTCTGATCTGAGAAGATATTTTTTGTATCCATTCTGTATGGAGACATGGTGTAAATGACTTCTTTTTTCTTTCTTTCTTCCCTTCCTTGTGAATAAGATCACAGCGAATTAAAATCACAGGATCTGGTGTAGAGTTCCTCGCTCTATTTTACTCCTCTCTTGTTTTAATTAAACATTTACACCGTCCAGACCTCAGAGGTCAGACCCTGCAGGGAATTAAACAGTTTCTAACACACACACCCACACTCTGATTTCACATTTTCATTACGCCATTTCTCGGGGGAAAAAAACAGGAACGGCGGGTTGTATCCAAAGTGGCACATAGACTGAAGGATTGATCATTGATATCTACCATCAGAATCCAAAACCATTGGTGATTTCACAGCTGTTCAACAGCAGTAAATATATTGAAGAGACAAACATGATACACATGCCAGCGACTGTTTGGATTGACTGACCAGGCAGAGCATTTCTTAAAGATAGAATATGTAACGAGTATCGGTTTACTCTTTGCAAACACATAGTGTTCAAAGTTGGCTGCTCCCTCCCGGCTCAACGAACCAGAGAGAGAGCGCTGCAGTGATCGAGTGAGCTAGAGAGGGAATGAAGAGAGGAAGCATTAAATCAGAGGAATAAAACAATCTTTTGTTTTCATTGTCTCGCAGCAGTTATGTTCTAAAGCCCAAATAAATACACACACAAACACCTCCACAGGAAGGTGCCACATTGCCCGATTACGAGTAGTCTATATCGATGACATTTCATTTACGGGATAGTTTCGGTTCCGGCCGGAGGTTCTGCCGGATGCCCCTCACCTTCAGCTTTCTTTGTGTTGCCATTCTAAACTCTGGTCGACTCAGGAAAGATCCTCTGAGCTAGAACTGACAATCAAATTATGTTTGTCTTTTTTTTGAGTAACATTCCACCAAAACAACTTCCTTCCCGAGACTATTTTGCGGAGTCACCATTATTGTGTCTGCCGCTTAGAGCCGCCCAAGACGATTGTGATTGGTTTAAAGCTTTGGTGCATAACTTTTGATATTAATGATCGTTACATTCAAGCCATTGCCAAATGAGTCGATACAAAGCTAATTAAGACTATCAGCTCCACACAACTCTCTCTGTATTATTCAGTATGGCTATGTTCAGAAGATTGTGTCATTCGCAAAAATTTGAGTGAAGATAATTACCTCTTCTGAAGAGTATCATGTTTTTTGAATCCTCTGTGTCCTCCTTGCATACTAGCAACTGCGTGGAGGAAGGGTGGGGGGGCGTGCGCAATCACGGAAGGCTGTATCATGTGGACGCGCCGACAGTTTTGTAGTCATTACTTAGCATTCTTCATGGGCTGTGTGGACTAGCCAGACCGTCCTCCGCAGCGCTGTGGAGGAAGGTCTGTCAATGCGAGACTAGATTAGAGTGAATGCAGTGCTTCATCTTGTCTGTTTCTGTGTGTGTCTGTCGGTTAAACTTGTCGGTATGAGACGCCAAGGGGCAAATGTTTTTGGCTGGGGGTTACACAACCGTGGGGCCCAAAGGCTCTTTGTTGATGGCCAGAAGTGTCCCGACCATGGTCCACACTCCCCAAAATAAGAAAAATCCAGAAAATCCATTCCTTACACGTCCCCAATTTGGTGATGCATTAGATATGTACAATATGAAAATATTCTCAAAATTTAATGTAGGATATGCATTTTCCTCAAAACATAATTTACTAATGCAAAATAATTTGCTAATTCATAAGAGATAAGTATATTTCTATAACATTTATTTATTTGATCTGATCACATTAGAGCATCATTACTAATCATTAAAGAGGCGAAAATGTATGTGTCATCACATTCATTCTCTCTGTTGTCATGGCAAAGCCTCAATCCACCCCTGAAAAAAGAAAAGAAAAAAGAAATCTTGTCTCATATATTTCTATATGGAGAAGAAGCAGCAGCTCTGAAATAAAGTGTCTGGAGATGACACCTAAATCTATCATGCTCCTTGGTGTGCCATTGCTCCAGTGAACAGGCGTCACTGTGTCACTGTGAAGAAAAGATCTAATAGGCTGACACAGAAACTGCTGCACAGTCCTCACTAGCAAACACGGAGCAGCATATCAGAGAAATCTAAGTCAAATGCAGTAAATACAACTTAAGCAACTGAAAACAGATATTTTTTTTTTAAAAGTCAGTCATTAAATTAAATCAATCAATCTCTGTTCATCCAATTTAATACATAGAGAAAACAGGGTGTAGTGTGAATGGTTGGTTGGTTGGTTAATTGATTTAGATTTAATAGAATGCCTGCACTCTACTTTGGCAATCACAGACAATTTGTTTAATATTAAAGACCAGGATTTACCTGACAATATAGTTCAGGGCACCACTCTTTGAAAAAGAGTAAACTGATAGACCATGATATTGATTCAATCTTATAATTTGAAGGTTTGCTACAAGAGCATAACTCGGTGTACAGTCGCGTGATATACTTCAAACACAAAAAAACCTAATCAGGTTCTTTATAAATTAAAAATGTACTTAACTACTAAGAATACACACTACTAAATAAACTTGCATAAACGACTGAATTAATGAAAAGGATGAAACTAACAGATGATTAATTAAATGAGGTATTAGCCCGGCTGTATACAACCACGGCAGAGCAGCTGAGATTTAAGAAGGGAGACTATACCACATAGGGCCCTTATTTGCCACGGTAAAATAGCCTCAGGAAGGAACTTGTCTTGGTGGAACATGTGTACGTTCAAAAGTAGTTTTAGTTGTGCAACAGAAAACTCAGATTGGACAGATAGTTTAGCTAGCTGTCTGGATTTACCTTGCAGAGATCTGAGAAAAGGTTAACCATAGTCCTCATAAATCCACCAGAGCTTGGAAATGCCGGAGTAGCGCGGATGCAAGGTGTCAACTTATCAAAAGATATTTGTTTTAAAACCAAAATGTAGTAGTGTGAATGTAGCCTCAGACTACTTCCATTTTTGCTTCTGAGAAAGTTCTTGACAGGTTTCTTTCACATGTTTGTAAAAACAACAAATGCTGTAATTTTTCTAATGGGGATAGTCTTTTTTTGTCCCGCTGTTAGAGACTGCAGTGAAGACGTTTATTGCAGAGGCTCTCTGGACTGGAAAAGACTGCAAAATGAAAAAGCACTTTTTTTTATCATCTTCCACCTCAGTGGATATAACAACGTCATTAATCAGGGTACAACATGTATTTTGTTCTCATTAAAGATTAACAGAAATAATGTCATTCTTTTAGTACTACTGATGCTCCCTAAAGGTCACTGTTTAAGACTCTGGTGTGTGTGAAGGAGCTCTCAGTAATGGAGCTCACCTTAATGAACATGTTTCATGTACAGCAGTTCTTACATGGACATTAAAGTAACAACTCCCCCCACTCTAGGGATAGACATTGATTTACACTGCACTCACTACATGCAGGTGTTACTCACAATTTAGAAAAGTCACTATATATGGAATAATATAGTGTGCAGTGGACTATAACAGAAGGCATACATGGGGAATTAAGGCGGTAATTCATATTGATTACAATGAGGCTCAGGTGGGGAATGAAACGTGGGACTCTTCTTGCTGTAACTATGACAACACAGCATCTTATACAATTCTTGTAATGGTCTGACAATGTAGGAGGACATTTCAATAAGGTTAAACACAGCCTGACCTCCATTTGCCGGAAATGCCGGAATGACAAAACCAGAGGAGAGAAGAAATGACATGATGTATGTGTCCATCCACCTGTTTTATTTTTTTATTTTTTGTGCAACTTGGAAATGCGGCGGGCAAAAGCATTCCTGTTTTCTAACTGACATAAATGGGGAGCAAATTTCAATCTGAATCTGAAAAAGATAACATTAGACAGATAGCTCATTGCAGGTAGCTTGTAAAGCAGATTACCAATTGTATTACAGAGAGTCTGTGCTATTGGTTGCATTATGCAAAGTGTAGGATCCAGTGTTTTTAAAGCTTGATCCATACTAGTAACTAAATGTTTCAGCCCTGTTCCTTACATTATGACTATTCTTTTTTCAGTCTGTCACCCAGCTTCATGGATGTGGAACACTAAATTGCTGTAGAGACCCTTAAACAGGAACCCTTCCAAACCTGATCGCAGAGATGGAGACTCGTGTTTGCGGCTTGGACTCGCGAACAAGCATTGTTTTATTTTTTTTTATCTGTTTGGCACATTAGAATTAAGGAAATGTCGGATAAGCTGAATGTCATTCCCTCCTTTATTATTATGTGTAATGCATCTGGTGCAACAACACTATGGTGAGCAAACCGGCAGCTGCTGTGCCATTTGTCATAACCCTTGGCTATAATAACTTCACACAAGGCCACGAACAAAAGAATGGCTAAATGCAACGTCTGCAGTATCAAAATAAAGAATGCTGAATTGACCCCATCAAATTATCAGGCACCTGAAAATGCACCTGGATAGGTCAGTCTCTTGGCAATGTGAAAGTTAACATTAGTGTCAGTAACCATTGTTGGGAGTACCGCGTTACAAAAGAAACGCAATTACAGTAATGTATTCCTTTTTACTGTGACACAGTAATATAACGCATTACTAATACAATTTCAGTAACATTAAACCTGTTTCAATCTCAGTAACGAGAGTTACAACGCATTTTAACACAACATTTAGTGGTGTTTGTTTTTTTAAGAATTCACCAACACAAACACAAAAACATTTCAGCACAGAAAAAAAAGTCTGTGAGTGTAATTTCCTGTTGCTAGATTCAATGGTTGAGATGACTGCATAAACGGATAAATTGCGAGATTACTTTTTAGGAGTTATTGCGTTGCGTTGAAGCAAGCTGCTGCCCCGTCACTGTTCCCGCTGTCAGAGCCAGAATCAGAGATGGTAGACTACGGACAATATCTGTGTCCCAACAGGTAATGGTACGTCAGCGCAGACAGCCATGTGTCAGAGCAAATATCAGATATACACATGTCGGGAAAATGTTTTGGCTTGCTTCATGTGATATCATTGCATTTTATCAGTGGTGGAAAGTAACTATACCATACTTCAATACAATTGTAAGGTACTTTTAATGAAGAATTTTCATTTTCTCCTACTTTATACTTCTACTCCACCACAATTCAGAGTCAAGTAGGCCTACTGTACGTTTTACTTCACTATTTATTTTATAGCTTAAGTTACTTTGCAGATTCAGATTAATAATACAAAACAATATAAATAATAACATAAATATTATGAATAAATGATGATGTATTAAACTGGATAAAGATCCTGTGGGGAAATTCACAAGCCACCTGCCAAGTCATACTTCCGCTGTTATTTTGGTGAAAGTAACTCAAAAGTAACGCAAAAGTAGTGTAAGGCATTACAAGTCAGAGACAGTAATATTGTAATATAACTAATTACTCTCAAATGACAGCAACTAGTAATCTAATGTATAATGTATTACATTTTGGAAGTAACTTGTCCAACACTGACTGTAACTATCATTCGATTGCCAAGCACCATGAAGCGTAGATCTGTGCCAAATCACACGCCTGGCTGTTCGTACCAGACGTGCATTTCTCCACAGTGGTCACAAAGTGATGTGTGTGTGTGTGTGTGTGTGCGCCATCCATCGTTCTCGCTCTGTGTGCCTGATTGCGTGTCTCGCTGTAGACACAGCCAAGAATTCAAGACAGCCAAAATCACCATAAACCTGGGTGTTTTATTTTGAAATGTGTTTTATTTTGTAGTATCCTGTGGACTTCCTGTGTTTGATTACCTACCTGGCTTGACACATTCACTCGCGGAAGAAATAGAGGACACACCGGAACGATCACTGTAGTGCGCCTACCGGTGCGGCCGCTCGGCTCCTGATCGCAGCCGGTGTGGCCAGACAGCCGAAAGGCATATAGCTCTGCTTCGCGGCGCTTCCACGTCCAGTGTGTTTTCAGTGTGACTAGATAAATTATGTATTTCTCTTTTACATAAAGGCAACTTTTTGATCTACAAGATCTTCCTCAGTGTATCTTCCGCTGCCACCATCTGCTGGCTAAAGATTAAACAGAGAGAAAGATCCCATTGATTATTAAAGGGATATTTCACCGTTGGAAAGACAAATATATCTTTAAATTGGGTCACTTATGTAGTAGAAATGTGAACATTTTTTAGAAATTGGTGCCTTCTAGGCCAAGATAAGCCAGAAAATGTGTTTTTGGCTCATATGGATGAAAGACACCAAATCCCAGAATGCACTTGCTTCGCTGCTTTAGAGTCTACTCCCAAGCCATGCCTACCGTTTACAGACAGACAGACAGTGAGACAGTCAACTCAACTCAAGTGTGTTTTATTGTCATTTCAACCATATACACGATACAATGTTTCACCGTGGCTCAAGTGGTGTTAAAATATATAAAAATGACATTATATAAAAACGACATACGAAACAGGCTACATTTAGTGCACACACATTAGGCTCCGTAAAGTTCAGCTAACGCATACTGGCATTAGCGCTTGGTAGGCTGTAAACACCAAGTATAAACACAGCCGTAAATTTGCGTGGAATGTAGAATGGTCGGCATTTATCTGTAGAATGGTCGGCATTTATCAGTCCACAAACTCCACCAGTATTAGCAGTTAGTAGTTAGATGGATACAAATCACCCCATTTCTGCACGAGTCCGTGTTAACACAGCCCACCTCCACTAGTCTTACCCGGCGACAGAGCAGCAGGCCTGGTAGCTAGATAGTCCGGTACACTGTTGTTCAGCCATGTTTCCACAATAACAAAATCACAGCAGTCTCTGAACTCGCATTGGGAGTTTCTTGAAGTTGGATGTAGTCCAGTTTGTTGTCTAATGAGCGGACACTTGCAAGCAGGATTGATGGAACTGGTGGCCGGCTAGTGTTAGCTTTCCACATAGCTGCTTTGCACTGCTGCACACCGCTGTCGAGGTCCCTTTCCCTGGCTAGCGGCATCGGGCGACACTGCAGGCTGAGGTGCTGGTCTCCGTAGCAGGCGACGCTTGCGTAGTGTGTAGAGTATTCCGTCTGTAATAAAGTGTCCTGCATATTCTCCGATCTGTGCCAATGTATCCCGGTGGTACAATAGGCCCAATAGAGGGCTTTGCCAAAATTTTGCAATTTAATAGTCGACAACGCCACCTTGGGACTTTCACCCAAAGAGTTTAAAATTTAATTTGATATCAGTTGGTACCAATCCGGGGACTCCCACTACAAAGGCAAGCCCACATAAATAATCAGAGACGAGGTTGGTTTGGGCAACTCAAAATGATTTATTATAAACCCGAAGACAATGTTCATTTGAACGTAACTATAAAACAAGTTAAAAACAGAACCAATGCAATAAAAAACAAAACAACCAAAAATACAAAACACAGTAGGAGAGGAGAATTTATATATTTATAATATATCTTTAAAGTAAAGATTATTTAAGTGGTTGCAGTGGTGGTCATGAGTGGATTGTATAACGAAAGGCAAGGACTACAAATGAACACAACATGCAAATATCAAAATAAACCCAAATAACACACTAAAACCATGAAAGTTACTAGTAAAATGAGCCAGTTATATGTCACCACCTCTACGAATAACTTAAGCAACCACTAGGTTTCAAAAAACTCAGGCCAGATTAAAAATCACTAAACCTAATGCACAATATCCAAAAGAAATGAACTCTCCTCAAAACAAACATAAAACCACATCGTAACAATAAACAAACAGGCAAAGGTTCCAGTACAGATAAGTTAAAATTACTAAAACAGGTAAGCTAAGTGTAAGTATAAAACTCTATAAAACTAGGTAAAACAGCAGCGGCGCTGTACACTGCACGGACAGAAAAAAACAAAGGTCAATGTCTGTCCCGGCATGGCAAAACACACAGTAAAAGTGACCAACAAAGCAAAAGTACCTTGGCTGTCTCCCCCAATGAACCCGTAAACCACACAGAGCGTTAACCACGGAACAGCTAACAGCACACGAGGCACACCAGGCAGCGACAACAGCAGAAAAAGGGGAAGTCGGAGCTTACCGGACGGGCATTTATTTCCGTGTGCCTCACGTGATGTCTCATGTGACAGTGTACTTAACCTACAGTTTGAATGCACATAATTGTTGTAAAAGTTTAGCGATGCTTCAAGATGGCTGAAACTCTGTTCCACTCGGCTAGCATCGGCAGTGACAGTCCCACCCCCTATGGGCGGGTTGAAAACATTTATTTTAATTTATTTATTTATACTCTTTATTGAGAATTTACACTCTGTTGTTATTACACACTGCACACAAGCCTGAAAAATATATACACACACACACACACACACACACACACACACACACACACACACACACACACACACACACACACACACACTCAGAGTGAGTGGGCAGAACACACAATACAGTCTCTCAAAGTCTCATTTCAGGTGGACATGAGGGAGGGAAGCACGGTCATTAGAAAATACTACCGGGTTTCTACTGATACAAGCTTAATGCTAAATCGGTGAAGTATCGCTTTAACTACAGGCAGGTTAAAGGTTTATTGTTGACCACACAAAGTTACAGGCTTATAAGGTTACCATTACACTGGGTGTGAGAGGCTAGAGAAATGTTTTAATTTACAGTAGATTAATTATGAGGATTTGAGGCTTGAGACTTGACATTAAATTATGCAAGCAATTATGCACCTCTCTCTAGGCTGCCATTGGTCTTGGCTTCTGATTTTTGAATGTGTGCTATCCTTACAGGTGCTAGTGCTCACATGGTTTGGCCACCTTTGGTGAACTTGCCACAACAACCTTGTTTTATTATAATTATTCCACTCCCTTGTGGGATTTGAAACAAAAATGAGTTTAGCAATATGCTTTTATTAACATCAACATTATTCTATCAGGCTTGCTCACCACTTTGCACCCTCAGCATATAGCCAGTCAAGTCACCTCCAGGGGTTTAGTGCGAAGCTGCATCAAAAAAGCATTATAAGAACATTTGAAAGTAAAAATCTCATTTAAACTACTGGGCAGGTTATGGTAACATTTTTGAAAGCAAAGACATGATGTACAAAAGGTTGCCTTCTTCCACCTTGTTTGCCACAGAGCACACTAGGAATAATAAAGCTGTCAACATTAAAATCCATTTGGAGGATGCACTCTCTCTTGTGGAAGACATATTCACTCCAGTATTACAACTCTAGGGCACAGAACAATAAAGGCATGGAAAATTGATGTGAATGACGTTACACAGCCCCCAATAAATGTAATACTGTCTGAATGATACGTTAATGAGCGACTGCTCCGAGTTACAGACTATTAAAGCACTGTGTGAAGACGGGAATGTTCGGGAGTGCAGAGAGGGGCTTCACAGCTGGAAGGGACATTCAGCACAGGATGGAGGCCTTCCATCACAAATCCCTCTCATTTAAAATGTGAGAGGAAAGGAAAAAACATCCCTTTTTAAGTGAATAACTGGTATTTCTTTGCCTAGGGGAAACTCAGATGTATATCTTAACTGAAATCAGAAGGGAAAGACTACTCTTAATTTAATCCTGGCTGGGCTGGAAAGAGAGTCAATGTGGAGGTGGACGAAGACGTGTGATTGGCAGGCAGAGCACTGTGGGGAGCTGGTAGAGCATGTCATTAATATTGAAAGTATTTAGTCATAAAGCAAAGAATTGGACAAATTGGAATTCTGATCTGATGATGGTGCAAGAGGAAAAGTCAGAGCATCAGCAAAGGTATTACAATTCTTCCTGAGGCGGACAGGAATGTAGTAACACAGATGTTGGATATTTTGGCTTTTTCTTGTGGTGAGTAGGCTAAGTTTAAAAAAAAAAAAAAAAAAAAAAAGCCCTGTTTATCAACTTTTTTGGGGAGTAGTTGATGACTACTCAACTACACTATTCATTAATGCCCTGGCAGAGGATGTACTTTCTGTAAAAGCTCAGGAAGTTTAACCTGCCTCAGGAGCTGCTCATCTGCTTCTACTGTGCAATCATCCACTCTGTTCAAGGAAACAGACAAAAAAATTGGAGGGAAAATTGTTGGTTAAGCTTGTATCGAAATCTAATCCTATTAAATACTATTGTTTCATGATAACTGAAACCTAAACATAATTCAGAGATCATAATTATTCAGTTTGAGGTTGACACCTTAGCCTTTACTGCTCTCCTGCACACAGTTAGCTGTATTTAGTATGTAAAGCACACTTCCTGTTGAATGTGAATCTTATGCTGTGCTCGTGCCAGAGAAGTGACACTGATCAATAGTCAGCTCAATAGCTGCCATTTGGAAAACAAGCTTGTTTCCTCTACAGCTCGTAATCAGGCACGGCAATCATAATGCTATTTCAGCACATCATTTATTCCAATTAGCAAAAGCAATCATTAAAAAAATCGCCGCAAACAGTGTACAGATCTGAGGTGAGCAGCACTGTGCCACCGGCTCAGAAAATGCAATTAAAGAACATATTCAGCTAGTGGAAAAAGGTGTCGATGATCATATTTCTCTATTACCCCCACGCCTGGAGGCAGTCACTTTAACAATGACTGATGCACCTCGACCATAGGCTTATGAACTAAATCAGATTGCATCCAGAGTGTGGTGTTTCTTCACCGAGTTAGTTGGAATCCAACTTTCAGAAAGAATAATTAAAATCATTCACTTTATTACTCCCATGACAGTTCTGTTCTCTCCACGAGGAATAATGAAGTGGAGGAGTGGAAATTAAAGACAGATAGCAAAAAAGAATCACAGTGGCCCACATTATATGATTTACCTCTACTTCAACTCTTAATAAAGTATTTTATAACTTCATCTGTCAGAAACAGAGAGGAAACAGCTGAGGAGTTAACATTTGTTACCATGGTTACTGGAGTGACAGTTTTAGCATGCAGGGGGTCAGTATTCCCTTGTGAATCATTCACTGGTTAGTATTCATAAGACTTTGTTTTCCTTCAGACCTACAATGCAGTGCATCTTGTATAATTGCATCTCTGCGGCTTAAGAAAAGATACAACTTTACTTCTACCTATGTTTACTTTAACAAGTGCTTGTTTCTGAAGAATAAATCAGCACACAAATTTTTGTCTGGTACCACAAAAAGTCTTTAGAAGACAAAGAAAAACTGCACTCAAATGCATCACCAAACAATGGCCTTCTTGCCTCCACATGTGTCACGAGATTTTTGAGAGAATAACATAATACTGTATATCATGTTGTTTTAGTAGTGCTAACGGAAGAAGTCAACGTAGTGCTGGGCGATTGGAGAAAATCAAATATCACGATATTTTACAAAGATATCAATATTGTGGCGATATTGTACGGTTGACAGTGCTTTTTTTAATAATCATCAATGATGTGGATATGATGATTAAATGGGTAAACGTAACGTAATAGAACAGCTAGAACAGCATATCACTTTACTGTAACGTAGCCTTTGAAACCAGGAAAAGATTAAACCTGTGCCATATTACGATGCCCAAAATCTAAGACGATATCAAGTCTTATATCAGGATATGGATATAATATGGATATATGTTGCGCAATCCTACTAAAACACCAGCTGGCGCATAGGGCACAACAAAGCCCCTCCCATTTCTAATGTCTTTGGTCAATTTCTCTATGGTCAGTTTTAGGCCACACCTTTATGATACACTTTTAGATCTTTGGCTGTTTTTAACCATATCTTTTAACAGGATTTTAGTCTTCGGACATGGATTTTAAGTTGTTTTAAGGACTTGTCTTTTGCTGGTGTAAGCCTACTTATGGAAGAGTGAGGGGACACATCCAAGAACACCACTCTACTGCAGGGGTGGAGTTTTGATTTCAAAGGTTGGGGGGGGGAGGGGGCACAGTTAGTACAGGCACAAACCCTGAGAAGGGCTTTATTTTTTCAGATACCCCTAACAAAACACAACCATGTTTTTTCATAATAATGACTTGTCCACTTGAAATGGATGGTCTTAACAAAATATTTTAAACAGCAAAAAGAGCTGAAATTGATCAATATATTGACTTACCCAATAGGCAAAAAAGTGCAGTGTACATTTTGTAAGATACAAACACCATGCCATGCCACATTTCAAATTCCATGCCTTCAGAATTACATGCATGCATGCATGCAAACACACACACACACACACACACACACACACACACACACACACACGCACGCACACACACACACACACACACACACACACACACACACACACACACACACACACACACACACACACACACATGAACACACAAGAGCCTCTGTCTGTCTGTCTCATTTTCAGACTAATCTATTTTGTTATGGCTGGCCAGTTGAGACTCAACTTTTCTCATCAACTCTTACATGGCGCTTGGCTTCCAGACAGACAGTGGGAGGATGAGGTTGCTGGAAGAGTGTGTGTGTGTGTGTGTGTGTGTGTGTGTGTGTGTGTGTGAGTTATGGCTTGCTGTTTTTTATGACAGTGGCATGAGAGAGGATGTAAAGACATATACATGAGACTCAATACTTAAAAATAGAAATATTTTTTGGGTTTGTTTTGTAGATTTGCAGATTATAGGGGCTGTGGTTGTTGAATTATAATAGCAAAATAAATCATATTATCCGTATTGACTGTGTTCAGTGTTTACAGTTTTTCTTGATTGCTTTGATGCAGCAGTCAACTCAAACTCCACATTTTCAAAACAGTTAACACACAGGCCGAAACAGTGGCACTCATGGTCAAAATGACACAATTTGTTTGCAAAAGGCTCTAACCGTGCCAAAACATTTAAAATATGCAACAAAAGCAAAATTTGCCTTCAAACAACACAACTTGCAAACAAGTGTATGAGCTCTTCCAATCAACCATTACACAGTGGACAACAAAATATTAAATACAGCACTCAGTGCAAATCAGTGCACCATTGCTTGTCATTGTAGCCTATTACTGTACATAGCTTTCATGCCAGTGACATTTGTTGTCAAATTTGCCTTCTTGCAAAGAATTGGATCCAGAATCAGAAATGCTTTGATGCAAATTTTATTGATTCCATTGATTCTTATTTTCAAACTGTGGCTGAAAACTGAAATACTGTAAATATAACACAAAATACATGTAAACCAAAATAAAATTTATTACAGTAAAGTATAAACATCTATTACTGTAGAGTATAAGAAATAGCCACTATTGATACTCAGTCTCTTCTGTCTTGACGATGGGGCCACATGGCCTAACCCTGCAGACTGATTGCTAATTGAAGATTTGTGTGAAGGAGTGTCAAACAGGTGCTTCCGTGCTTTCATACTGATGTAGGTAGTTTCTAATACTCAGGAACAGATGGTTTCTGTTTGGTTACCATAGCTAAAACAACGGAGTTTGGACTGCTTGAATGACATCCGTGTTAACTGTTCTGCAAAAGGGTGGGGAAAATGTGTCAATCCAATGAGAAAGGGTTAACATATTTGCAAGAGGTGTCTTCTGCTCCGCTGAGACAGTGATGATGAAAACCGAGTGGATCCCAGTTTCCTTAAGCAGGTCAAAGCAATCAAGAAAAACTGTAATTGTATAGACATTGCACAACTTAAGATCAGTTGAAAAATGATTTATGTGTACACTCCTTCAAATGGTTCCATTTAGTTTGGAACTTTCTGTAAGTATGAAATACATAAGTTCACAAATTATGACTTCCTGTTATGGCGGCTCCGGGAGCAGTGTATTCTTGTGCTCTGTTGCTAATCCTAAAACAAATATTACTTAAATAATCCTGATGGACCTTTTTCACAGCAGACATTTTGACTTGTCATAGTAGGAAAAGCACAGCTGAAATTGATAACCTTAACGATGGCTCAATTCCATCTAGTGTCCCAGTAAGCTATTTCAGTGAGTCAGCATGCACAATACCAGGGCCTCTCCTAAGTGGAATGCAGCCATCATGAATGGTTTTGAATACACCTGCGCTTTTCCTATGAATCATGTCAACATGTCTGCAGTGAAAAAGGTCTATAGGACTAAAAACATCACAACTTTAAACAATAGAAAGAAATTTAAAGAAAAGTAACCAAGGACAAATATAAAACAGCTGGAGGACTCGCTGATGAAGAAAATGAGCCGATGGGAACGAATTAGGACGCAGAAACAAGGTCAGGTACCAACAGCACCGAAATCATGGAGAACCCCTCCACAGTGGACACCATGAAGGCTACAGTCATTCAAACAAGATTTTCACTCTGAGATGGATGGTGGACAGCAATTAAAAATGTTCAAACTGACGTTAGAGAATGCAGCGGCCACATTGTCGGAGGACAACATTGACACGCTGCAAAAAGTTGTGGAGAAACATGAAAGGATGGCAAAACTTCTAAATGATAAAGCGGAGGCCTTGAAGGGCGGAAGGCGGTGCAATAACGGCCGTATACTGTGTGCCTGAGTGAGAGGAGGGCTCAGACCTCTGCTCTTACATGGAGAAGTGGATGGCGGATACCACCCAAAATATCACCCACTGTTCTGGAGAGGGCCCACCGGATCACAACAGGCCAAAAGCTCGACAGTGCTATGAGAACATTTATTGTGAAGTGCCTTCACTACAAAGACAGACAAAACATCCTTAGAGCCACAAGGGCAAAGAAAGAGGTGATGTACCAAAACAGCAGAATAACATATCTCTCGGATTATCAGCAGATGGTTATAAACAGCAAAGGCAGTATGACGGCGTGAGAAGGAAGTGATGTGACAGGGGACTCATGAAATATCAGATCATCTTCACGCCAGACTGCTTTTGACGGAGTGCGCACAACAGTCTTCAATACAACCGCGGACGTGGAGAAGAGGGGGGCTGAAAATGTTAAAAAAGGTACAATACTTGAAATCATTCTAAGTCACAAAAAGGGCATAGTATAGTATGTCAAAAAGTCATTGTACAGTATGTCAAAAAAAAGTAGTAAAGAAGTCATACTATAGTCATAAAAAAGTCACAGTATGTTGAAAAACGTCACAAAAACGTCATAATATAGTATGTCAACAATTCACTATAGCATGTCGAAAAAAGTCACAAAAAAGTCATAGTATGTTGAAAAAGGTCACAAAAACGTCATAATATAGTATGTCAACAATTCACTATAGCATGTCGAAAAAAGGCATAAAAAAGTCATAGTACAGTATGTCAAAAGTCAGTATACTATGTAGAAAAAGTTATAAAAAGTGGTATAGCATGCGGTAAAAAGTCATAAAAAAAAATCATAGTATAATATGTGGAAAAAAGTCATAGCATAGTATGTCGAAAAAGGTAAAAAAAGACATAGTATAGTATGTTAAAAAAAGTCACAAAAAAGTCATCATGTTGAAAAACATCATAATATAGTACGTCGAAAAAAGTATAGTATGTTGAAAAAGGTCTCAAAAAGTCATAGTATAGTAAGTTGAAAAAAGTCATAGTATAGTATGTCAAAAAAGGTCACAGTATAGTATGTCAAAAAGTCATTGTACATTATGTCAAAAAAAAGTAGTAAAGAAGTCATACTATAGTCATAAAAAAAGTCACAGTATGTTGAAAAACGTCATAGTATAGTACGTCGAAAAAAGTCACAAAAAAGTCATAGTATGTTGAAAAAATGTCATAGTATAGTATGTTGAAAAAAGTTATAGTATAGTATGCCGGAAAAACGTCATAGTATAGTATGTCGAAAAAAGGTATAGTATATCGAAAAAAGGCATGGTATAAGATGCCTAGCAACAATCATAGTATAATATGCCGAGAAACGTCACAAAAACGTCATGGTATAGTATGTTTAAAAACGTCATAGTACAGTATGTCGAAAAAAGTCATAGTATAGTATGTAAAAAAAAGTCATAGTATAGTATGTTGAAAAAGTCACAAAAAAGTCATATTATGTTGAAAAACTGTCGAAAAAAGTGTATGTTGAAAAAGGTTTAAAAAGTCATAATATAGTATGTTAAAAAAGGTCACAAAAACGTCATAGTATAGTATGTCAACAAGTCACTATAGTTTGTAGAAAAAGTAACAAAAAAAGTCATAGTATAGCATGTCAAAAAAAGGCATAAAAAACGTCATAGTATAGTATGCCGAAAAAGTCACAAAAATGTCATAGTACACTGTCAAAATGTCAGTATACTATGTAGAAAAAGTTATAAAAAGTGGTATAGCATGCGGTAAAAAGTCATAAAAACAATCATAGTATAATATGAGGAAGAAAGTCATAGCATAGTATGTCGAAAAAGGTAAAAAAAGACATAGTATAGTATGTTAAAAAAAGTCACAAAAAAGTCATCATGTTGAAAAACATCATAATATAGTACGTCGAAAAAAGTATAGTATGTTGAAAAAGGTCTCAAAAAGTCATAGTATAGTAAGTTGAAAAAAGTTATAGTATAGTATGCCGGAAAAACGTCATAGTATAGTATGCTGGAAAAACGTCATAATATAGTATATCGAAAAAAGGCATGGTATAAGATGCCTAGCAACAATCATAGTATAATATGCCGAGAAACGTCACAAAAACGTCATGGTATAGTATGTTTAAAAACGTCATAGTACAGTATGTCGAAAAAAGTCATAGTATAGTATGTAAAAAAAAAGTCATAGTATAGTATGTTGAAAAAAGTCATATTATGTTGAAAAACTGTCGAAAAAAGTGTATGTTGAAAAAGGTTTAAAAAGTCATAATATAGTATGTTAAAAAAGGTCACAAAAACGTCATAGTATGTCAACAAGTCACTATAGTTTGTAGAAAAAAGTAACAAAAAAAGTCATAGTATAGCATGTCAAAAAAAGGCATAAAAAACGTCATAGTATAGTATGCCGAAAAAGTCACAAAAATGTCATAGTACACTGTAAAAATGTCAGTATACTATGTAGAAAAAGTTATAAAAAGTGGTATAGCATGCGGTAAAAAGTCATAAAAACAATCATAGTATAATATGAGGAAGAAAGTCATAGCATAGTATGTCGAAAAAGGTAAAAAAAGACATAGTATAGTATGTTAAAAAAAGTCACAAAAAAGTCATCATGTTGAAAAACATCATAATATAGTACGTCGAAAAAAGTATAGTATGTTGAAAAAGGTCTCAAAAAGTCATAGTATAGTAAGTTGAAAAAAGTTATAGTATAGTATGCCGGAAAAACGTCATAGTATAGTATGCTGGAAAAACGTCATAATATAGTATATCGAAAAAAGGCATGGTATAATATGCCTAGCAAAAATCATAGTATAGTATGACGATAAAAGTCACAAAAACGTCATGGTATAGTATGTTTAAAAAAAGTCATAGTACATTATGTCGAAAAAAGTCATAGTATAGTATGTAAAAAAAAAAGTCATAGTATAGTATGTTGAAAAAGTCACAAAAAAGTCATATTATGTTGAAAAACAGCGGAAAAAGTATAGTATGTTGAAAAAGGTTTTAAAAGTCATAGTATAGTATGTTAGAAAATGTCACAAACGTCATAGTATAGTATGTCAACAAGTCACTATAGTTTGTAGAAAAAAGGCATAAAAAAGTCATAGTATAGTATGCCGAAAAAGTCACAAAAATGTCATAGTAACAAAAAAGTAATTATGTTGAAAAACATCATAATATAGTACGTCAAAAAAAGTATAGTATGTTGAAAAAGGTCTCAAAAAGTCAGTATTGTAAGTTGAAAAAAGTCATAGTATAGTATGTCAAAAAAGGTCAAAGTATGCCTAAAAAAACTCACAAAACGTTACAGTATAGTATGTTGAAAAAAATCAGATTCGTCACAGTATAGTATGTAAAAAGTCACAAAAAGTCACACATAGTATAGTATGTCGAAAAAAGTCAGAAACGTCATAGTATAGTATGTAAAAAGTCACAGAAAGTCACAGTATAGTATGACGAAAAAGGCATAGTATAGATATATGAAAAAGTCACAAAAACTCGTAGTATAGTATGTCCAAAAAGTCACAAAATGTCATAGTATAGAATCTAAAAAGTCACAAAAAGTCAAAGTATAGTATGTCAAAAAAGGTCATAGAATGCTAATAAAGTCACAAAAACATCATAGTATAGTATGTCAACAAGTCACTATAATATGTACAAAAAAAGTAACAAAAAAGTCATATGTAGCATGTCGAAAAAAGGCATACAAATATCATAGTATAGTATGTCAAAAAAAGTCAAAGTATAGTATGTCGAAATAGGTCACAAAAAGTCATAGTATACTGTAGTATGTTGAAAAAATTAATAGTATAGTATGCCGAAAAAAGTCACAAAAATGTCATAGTATAGTATGTCAAAAAGTCAGTATACTTTGTAGAAAAAGTTACAAAAAATGGTATAGCATGCTCAAAAAAGGACTAAAAAATCATAGTATAGTATGTCGATGACTTTTTCGACATACTGTGCTATGACTTTTTTCGACATGCTATACTAAGACTTTTTTACTACTTTTTTTGACATGACATACTATACTATGACATTTTTGTGACTTCTTTCGACATATTTTACAATGATGTTTTTGTGACCTTTTATCTACATACTATAGTATGATTGTTTACCAGCATACTATACTATGACTTTTTTTGACATATTATACAATGACTTTTTTACTACTTTTTTTGACTATACTATGACTTTTTTCGAGATACTATCCTATTACTTTTTTTACTACTTTTCTGACATACTATACTATGATGTTTTTGTGACTTACTATACTATGATGTTTTTGTGACTTTTTTCAACATACTATTCTATGACTTTTTGACATACCATACTATGACTTTTTTCGACATACTATACGTATAATGTGAATTTCCTGCATTCTGGTGACTTTTCATGCACCTATTTCTAACTTTTTCTGCATCAATTCATGAGGTAAATGTCTTCATTTATGTAAAGGAAAACACAGGGGACAATAAAATATAAAAACATACTGGAATATAATTAAGTAAGGCTCTTAGGCATTCTGTGTTTTTCAAATATTTATTCTCCTGTTCTCCTCTTTTGTGTATTTTGTTGATGAAGCAACCTCTTTAAATGTGAATGTGGCACTTATTCATGTGAATGATACATTAATTCATTTTAATTAATTTATAAACCCCTGGACTGTAATAGCTCAGATGTGTTTCAGCACAACCCGGTCTCACGGCAGTTCGTGAAATGGTCACGTTGTTTTTAATCTATTGATTTGTGTACCGGACACAATTTTTTTCATGTTGCTCAGCACGAAATGGGAATGTAAAGCATAATGGGAAGCATCTATACGGAGGTTGGGTTTAGAAGAACGGGGAAAGGACACGTCCCACGCCGGGACATGACCCGCGGTCTCTGGGTGCTCAGCACGGAATAGGAAGCATGTATACGGAGGTTGTGTTTAGGAAAAGAAGAACAGGGAAAGGAAATGCCACACACCGACACGACCCACGGTCTCTGAGGGACACGCAACAACAACGGGACGGTTGTGTTTAGGAAAAGAAGAACAGGGAAAGGAACCGTCAACAACGGGGAAATAAAAAGCTACATGCGGGACCCGATCCCTGGTCTCCTGGGTGAAAGTCCTGTGTTGTTTGACCCATCCACCACCCCGACCAACCTCCCTATGAGGATCTTCGGCTTTTCATGCTACTCCCTACTGTAGTCGTGCTGTGATCACGAAATATGCATTCCATTTAAATACATTACATTAAAATCCGTGCTCACCACCACGAAAAAAACGACATAATCTTGTCCTGTACACGAATCAATAGATTACATAACGTGACCATTTCACGACATGCCGTGAGACTGGGTTGTTCAGCAAGATTTCTGCTCATGTTCTAAACTTTGTGCATATTCAAAATGTAACTCATCCCATCTTATTTTAAGAATAATATTGCGAGAATAAAGTCACAATATTTCAAGAAAAAATCCACCCGCGCTATAGTCTGCTGTGCATTACGTTTTTGGAAAACCAAAACTACGGCAGAAGCACAGACGCAGCACGACATGTCTGCAGCAGACACACACACAGAAGCGCATCCATTATAATTAACTGGAGCTGCTTACACTGACTGCGGAAGCCGCGCTGCTTATCTCTATTTTTACAGAGAGAGTGGACATAAAGCGATGGACAGGTCTGCTTCAGAGCACTATAACGATGAGAAGACGGGGCAGTGGGCAGTGACCGACATTGGAGGCAGGCTTTAGGCTACCCACCCAATCAGAAGTTAAAAATGGTACTGGTATTTTCTGTGCTATTTTTTTCCATTGGCTGAACACATTTGGGTGGGCAAGATGCACGTTTAGGTGGGCTGAGCACACCCCTGCCCATTGCTGCTGCCGGCCCCAATAATACTGTACATTGAAATAAAGTCATAGTATAGTATGTTAAAAAACATCACAAAAACATCATAGTATAGTATGCCGAAAAACGTAATTGTATAGTATGTCGAAAAAAGTCATAGTATAGTATTGTGGCAACCTAGGGGACTTGGAGGCAAGATTCACAATAGAAATGAGAGACTCAGAGACAGTTGGCTTTAAACATGAAGTGTCTTTTAATAAATCATTACATACACTCCCTCTATCATCTCCTACAATCTGAATTTAGGGATCTTCCCCCTGTGCTGAACTGGATGGGCTGTTTTACCTGATTTGTACAGGAAGTCGAAAAAAGTCATAGTATAGTATGTCAAAAAAGTCATGGATAGTATGTTGAAAAAAGTGACAAAAACGTTGTGAAATAGTATGTCGAAAAAAGTCACAAAAACTCATAGTAGCCTATAGTATGTTGGAAAAAAAAGTCATTGTATAGCAGGTCGAAAAGAAAAGTCACAGTCTAGGATGTCAAAAAAAGTCACAAAAAACATCAAAGTATATTATTTCAAAAAAAGTCAGTATTTTGGCAACTTGGAGGACTTGGAGGCAAGATTCACAATAGAAATAGGAGACGCAGAGACAGTTGGCTTTAAACATGAAGTATATTTTAATAAATCATTCAAGGAAAAGGGTAGTGGGTCAGACTTTAACTGATGATTCTATCTGTGCGGGATCCTTTGGCGTTCTCATAGTATTCTCTAAAATAGCCTGTCCTGTGGTGTTTAGAGCAGAGAGAGAGGTCAGTCCTTTTTCCCGGCCGATGTCTCCTTCCCAGGCTCTTACCAAAAGCCACAGCGGTGTTGCCTGCTTGGTCCTTTGTTCCCAACTCTTTTTATTCCTGCGTGGACATGAGCTGGCTCAGTTAGTGCCTTCCCTGATTAACTGATGGGCTATAGGTGTGACCAGTGCTATGTGCCTAGTGGCTGCAGCAATTGAACAGGATAATACACTCCCTCCATCACCTACCTCAATCTAAATTTAGGGACCTGGTCATAAAAAGTCATAGTAAATAGTTGAAAAAAAATGTCATGAAAAGGGACAGCCCGGACTGGGAATTGCTGAATGGTTTTTGAAGCTGAAAGTATGCAGAAGTAGTAGGCGCCCAAAATCATACGGAAGAATCAGATAACAATACTGTGACTGCTGCTGAATCAGCATTCACACACTTAAGCATGATTGAGATATCAGAAGCTATAGGTGCAATAAAGCCTGGGAAAGCAGCAGGGCCAGATGGCCTCCTAATTGGCTTATATAAATACTTTAAAGATAAATTGCCAACTCCGCTTTATGAGATGTATCTAGAATTCTACAACAATGGTTACCTCTCGGCCTCAATGAGAGAGGCCTTAATCATCCTGCTTCCAAAACCAGGAAAACCAAACACTAAATGAGAGAATAAACACTGACACAAAAATCCTAAGTAAAATCCTGGCAAAAAGGCTAAAGGGTGTGCTTCCAAGTATTGTGGGGAATGACCAAAAGGGATTTGTATAGGGAAGGCAAGGGTTTCATAATGTAAGGCGTACTGACTGTACTGCCAAATAGAAGCAAAATACACAGCTGTTCTCTCGCTCGATGCGGAGAAGGCCTTTGATAGGGTTGAGTGGACTAATCTTTGACGTTATAGCTCAATTTGGTTTTGGAAACACTTTCCTTAACTGGATCAAACTATTACAGCTCAACCCTAAAGCTGAGGTATTGACAAATTAAGTGGTGTCTGAGCCCTTCAATATTACATGAGGTTGCCCCCAAGGTTCACCTCTATCACCACTTCTATTTTTTATTTTTTTATTTATTTATTTTAATTTTAATTTGAGACAATACAAGAAACCACAAGTGATACAAGACATAACAGTCACATAAAGAAAAGAAGAAAAAAAAAAAATATATATATATATATATATATATGTATATATATATATATATATATATATATATATATATATATATATATATATATATATATATATATATATATATATATATATATGTATTTATTTATATATATATATATATATATATATATTTATTTATATATATATATATATATATATTTATTTATTTATTTATTTATTTATTTATATATATATATATATATATATATATATATATATATATATATATATATATATATATATATATCCCTCCCTCCGAAACCGAAGTTGAGGTAACTTTCCCTTACTTTCTTTTTTGATACAGAGGAGTTATCAGCACTTTTACGTTTCTCCGCCATGTTTCGTTCATAAAATAGTGATGCCGTGGCGGCAGGAAAAACGAGGATGATAGCAGCTAACAGCTGACTTGATGACAGCAAGGGTCACACAAAAATATATAGTTTTTATACAGACTTTTGTATACATTCTAGTGTATTATCATAATTTGTTTAACATGTGCAAATATTTTTTTTTTACCTCAACCTCAAACCAGATAAAGACTTGCGCCCCCCCTGTGATCTTTGCCGCCCCCCTTAGGGGTCCCCGGACCCCAGGTTGGGAACCACTGCTCTAGGCCATTCTTCTTTCAGCTATAATTCTAATGGGGACCTTACAAAAACATCGAGCGTATTTCTTAGTACATGTGATAATCTCTCCAATGGCAAGATGGACATACATTTTTCATACCACATTGTAATATTAGGAGGATCTTCGTCTAACCATTTATGTAGTATTGTGAGGCGTGCAGCATACAAAGCGACTCTAAGAATGTACCTGTACCTACGATCACAATTGGTATCCATTCCCAGTACAAAATGGTATGGATTTAGTGGAATATCAAACCTAAAAATGTTCTTAATCTCGTTTTGGACCAATAGCCAGAAACTTGAGATTCTTGGACATGACCACATTAGATGTCCATAAGTGCCACAGCTATTTTTACATTTCACACATAATGATGAGCACATAGGGTCATATTTACATCGAATAGTAGGGGTAACATGCAGTCGGTGATAGTATAGATCCGTATAGATAATTTTATATTGAGTCTCATAGGATTTATTAGAACATGAAATTTTCTTTGCATTCAACAAGATCCTTTTCCACATCCCCTCATCCAGTTGGGAACCAAAATCTTCACCCCAAGAAGTTTTACTATTGATCGTAGGGATATTGACAAACATTTGAGAGTAAATATAACTCAATACTTTCTTCTTTAAAGCAGAAGCCTTTAATAGTATATTTTCAAGCAGATTCATATTCAATCCACTCATATATGTTGGTATAGAATGGATATAACTGTATAACTAAGCTGTAAATAACGGAAAAAATTGTGTTTGAGGGAGCTCAAATTCAGTTCTGAGTTGAGAGAAAGATTTTAAAATCCCATCTGAGATCAGGTCTGGTATTTGAGAGATACCAGCATCATTCAATGTTTTAAAACCCACATCTAAACAAGACAATTCAAAGTCAGGATTGCAAACAATAGGCGCCAGAGTAGAGAATTGATTTTTAATCCCAAAGTGTCTATGTACTTGATTCCATGTTTTAAGGGTATTTCTAACAATAAAATTATCTTTCATTCCCTGTAGTGAGATTGCATTATTTATAAAGGGCATATCTGACAGAACCAGTTCACATCCGAACCACATGTGGTAAGGTGCCAGGTAAGTAGCAGATTACTTTAAATGTTGACTGACAACACCACCTAGTTTTACTAGAGTCTAGGAACTCCTGAAATCAACAAAACAAGTAGGCTAAGGTTCTTCATTCAAGGGAGAACAATGCTTGGCAAGCAAAGGAACAACGAAAAAGACTGTGTATGATAAAACAATAATATATTCTATCAGAGCAAAACTCTTATTTTTCAACCTAAAAACCTAAAACAACACTAGCTAACTTTTCTTGCTTCGGTCCCCCTACAGGTTGGAAGCATAATTGTCCATTACATTACGTTGTCCAGTTCATTCGAACTACAGATCCGCTTCCCGATCCGGCAAACTTCCATAATGTAATGTAATGGACAAATCCGCTTCCAACCTATAGGGGGACCAAAGCGGGAAAAGTGTTGCTTTAAACTGTGTGGTTTAGAGGTTTAAAAGTCCAAAACTCAAAAACACAGTTCATAAGGACAATGTCCAAAGGTAAAATTAAAAAAAAAAAAAAAATTCTTAAAGCAGTAACATTAGTCCAGATAAAAGAAAGGGGTAAGCGTATCTTCTGCGCCACTCTGGAATTCTCAGGTGGCCAACGCCTCACATCCTTGAACGCCGACTGGGATTCAGCGGCTCTTCCCCTTCCTGCAGTCGACTACAGCAGCGGTGTCTCCTTCTGGCCAGCACCGCTTTCCCGTCAGCTCGTCCTATTTCTCCTTCTGGAGTGCTTCCCTTGTTCTGCTCTGCTTCCTCCCCGTGTACTTCCTGGTTTTCTACTCTCCATGGCCACACCTCCAACTCCATTTCTTAGTTCATCATTGGTCCCCCGGACCCTCGGGCTGTCAGTTTGTGTCTCCAGTCGGGTTAATTGTCTCTATAGGGGTGCACTGCGGCAGGAACTCAAAAAATGATTATACAGACCAAAACAATCCCAAACAACTAATAAACATGCAAAAGAAATCAACTCAATATTTAAAGGCCATCAAATAGATTGATAAACATGCAACTGGGAACAACACAACAAACAAGGAATAAATAAAGCACAGCAAACCAAAATATACTTGACAAACAAACTATAACCAAACACAAATACTCTGCAGTGTGGCACATACTAGCTATTGAACCACTAGCAATAGCAATTATATCTAGTAGGCAAATACAGGGCATTACAATTGTCAAGAGCGATCATAGAATAGCTCTTTTTGCCGACAACATAATATTATTCTTAAAACAATTAAACACATCCATACCAGCACTGTCAGTCAACCTGTAGTATCTCCGGATATAAAGTAAATTCTTCAAAATTATCACTAATGCTGCTTAACGGAAATGAAAGACAATATATAAACTAATAGTTATTTACTTTCAAGCTCTCATCAAATTTTACATATTTGGGCATCAAAATACTCATGAACTCAGTACATAAATCTATAGAAAGGTGGATGCCTTTACCTATATCTATGATAGGAGGAATACATATATTAAAAATGAACATATTGCCTAAATTGATGTATTTATTTTAAAATATCCCTCTCGCCACCCACAAGAATGTTTAAGAAACTCACAGCACTCTTTTAGGAGATGTATATGGAATAATAAATGTCCTTGAATCTGCTTATCTCTGCTGTATCTTCCATTTGATACTGGGGGACTGAAATCCAGAAATCCAGTCCAAATCTTTATTGGTACTATTTAGCAACACAATTGACACTATTTTTCTTCTAGAGATGCTCCGTCTTGGATGGACATAGAATCAGGTTCATTTAAGGTACCATTGCATTTGTACCTGTATTCAGCCAAGCTAAAGTACTTAAGAACACATACTGCTCATCCTATATTTCTTAATATGGTTAATGTATGGTATGAGGTAAAATAATATATGAACATATTGCACCCACTGTCACAATTCAGCACATTGTTGGGCAATGTTTTATTTAAACCAGGCAAGCTGGATGAAGGATTCCAGATATGGGCAAGGAAAGGAATACCTGTTTAAAGAAAGAATTCTAATGACCTTTGAAGAAACATCTCTAATGTATGACACTCCAAGGAAACATTTTTTTCCAAGTGAGGAACTTTATTTCTTCTATGCAAAACCAATCAGTCGGGATGGCTGCACTCTCATCCTTAAAATAAATTATGACAAACAATTGCAATGACAAGGTTTGAGCTCATTAAAATATAACTGACTTGCAGCTGGCTCTAAAGAAACATCAATAGTTAGACTTGAGACATAGAGGGCGGACTTAAAAAAGAACATTTCAGAAAATGATTGGAAGAAAACTTGTGACGTATCTCAGAAAAGAAACAGCAAACTCTAATTTAAAGCTACTCCAATATAATTGGCTGATGCATACATACACAACTATTGTTAAATTGAATAAATACAACAGTAATATACCTGACCTTTGTTTTTAATGCAATGAGGCTAAAGGAACATGTATGCACTGTGTCTGTTATCTGCGGTTGTTGAAAATTGTATTTGCAATGAAAATTAATAAAAAAACTGTTTAAAAAAAGGAAAGAAAAGTCAAATTATTCCAATTATGGAATATGGAAAGTGTAGGGAAAGAGTGGAATGCTGCTGGAAAAAGGCACAGCTGCCTGGGATATAATGCTATGTGCGCTGACTGTGTCTCCTGATATGGCAGGCAATAGGGCATTAACAAATAGTGTAGTTGAATGCATTAAAACATCTCGTCTGTACGCTCCTAGATCAGATCTTGCACGCACTGGGATCCGATCAGCCAGACCAGAGGTTGCATCTTCCACATACACACTGTGCTTTCAAACATAATGTTAACTCATCAACCATCTGTCTTTATAAAAGGCTAATCAGCAGCTTCATCCTGTAAAGCTGATGGATTCACTGAGCCATACAGAGCTGCATCAGCAGTGCCTGTGTTTGGGTCATAAGTAAACAAAAATAAATAAAAAACAACAGACTCAAAGTCAAGCCACAAGTCTTTGAACAGTGAGGCTTTATTGGCCTCAAGAATTATGTCCATGGTCCATAATACTTGCAACTTAAGGGCATCTTATAAACCTAGTGAAACGCTATCAACGACAAATTCACAATTACTCGTGCCCTTGTTGTAAATTCAGCAAACGTAATGGCCTACATGAAGTTATTTCTTTCTTTAAATCAGTGTGTCAGTTTGTCCCGGCCTGAACCGCTGCAGCCAGTCCGATCTGAGATTCCGCACTCTGCATTATTACTGAACATTTGGGAAACACTGCTCCATTTCTTTTATTTTCATGCAGTTCTGTTGAATAACAACTTTCGTGGACAGAACAGATTGGTATAATCAGTAACTACAAATGCTTCTTCTTCAGCCGTCTCACTACTTCCTTCTCTAAAAACAACAATCTGTTGATTTGGTGATTTGGATTCATGCTCAAAGCTGCTGCTGCTTTATTCCAAAGGATTTGACTGGTTTAACTTGAAATCTCTGTGTTACAGCTTATCTGACTGATGTGTAGAAAAGCACAGAATGTCAGTTACCATTGGATCCTGACCAATCCTGTTGCAATAACAAGGCAAGGCAAGTTTATTTGTATAGCACAATTCACACACAAGGCAACTCAAAGTGCTTTACAGAGGCATATAAACACATTGTAAACATACACAATACAAGTACATTCAAGAAAGAAAGCACAATTAAAACAAGAGAATTATAGTTGAAATTTAGAAACATAACAAAATAGATACTAAAATCAATAATAAAATAAACATCAAAATATAAATCATTAAATTGAACCAGTAGATTTAGGATCAAGAATAATTAAGTTAGGAAAAATAATGTATCGAATTTCAAAAAGCTGCAGTGAACAGTAAAGTTTTCAGCACTGATTTAAATGACCTAACCATTTTAGCAGACCTCCGGTTTTCAGGGATAACGTTCCACAGGTAAGGAGCATAACAACTAAATGCCGCTTCACATTGTTTGGTACTAGTTCTGGGAACACACAACAAACCTGTCCCAGACGACCTGAGGGGTATGGATGCTTCATAGGGAACCAACAAATCCAGCATATATTTTGGTCTTTATAGACCAATAATAACATTTTAAAAGCTATCCTATAACTCACAGGAAGCCAATGGCTTCCTGTGAGTTATAGGATAGCTTTTAAAAGGACACTTTTAAGGACTGGTGTAACATGGTCCAAATTCCTGGTGTTTGTTAGGACTCAGCATTCTGGATCAGTAGCAGCTGTCTGATGGATTTTTGTTTAGACCTGTAAAGACACAATTACAACAATCTCTCTTACTGAAAATAAATGCATAAAAAAGTTTTTCGGTGTCTTGTTTAGACAGAAAACCTTTAATTCTAGCTATATAAGGACCCCTTTGGTGCAACAGTAGCTCAGTGAGTTGGGTTGGGAACCGGAGGGCTCCGTGGTTCAAGTCCCCGTATGGACCAAAGTACGAAGTGTGGACTGGTAGCTGGAGAGATGCCAGTTCACCTCCTGGGCACTGCCAAGGTGCTCTTGAGCAAGGCACAGAACACCCCCCAACGGCTCAGGGCGCCTGTCCAGTAGTTACACTCACTGTGACATCTCTCCATTAGTGCAGGTATAGGACCTGAGCACGTGTGTGTATTTTAGGCCTGTGTGTAATAACAACAGAGTGCAAATTGTAATTTCAAATCAAACAAATCAAATTATATTTTTCAGGTGGTAATAGGCAGATTTAGTAATAGTTTTTAAGTGGTTATTATAATTCAGGTAGGGAGTCAATAATCACACCAAGATTTCTGGCTTTATTTGTAGCTTTTAATGAAATGGAGCGAAGTTGAGCACTGACCTTTCATTTTTGGGGCCAAAAACAATCACTTCTGTCTTTTCTGCATTGAGCTGGAGAAAATTCTTGCGCATTCACTCACTGATTTCATGAAGGCACATACTCAATGAAAGTAAGGGACTGCAGTCATTTGGTGACACTGACATATAAAGTTGTGTCATCTGCATAAGTATGATGAGAAATGTTAAATAGAAGAGGTCCTAGAATGGACCCTTGAGGAGCCCCGCAGGTGATCTCTTAGACTCATAATTTCCAATTGAGACAAAATAGTCCCTATCGTGTAGGTAAGATTTGAACCAAGTTTGCACAGTGCCAGTAAGTCCCACCCACTTTTCCAGTCTTGCAAGCAGTAGGGTATGATCAACCGTATCGGATGCAGCACTGAGGTCTAGTAATTCCATGACAGCGGTTTCGGATGCATCATTATTCAGATGTATGTCATATAAAATGTTAATAAGTGCAGTCTCAGTACTGTGGTTTGGTCGAAATCCAGACTGAAGTGGATTAACAAAGTTGTTTTGTATCATAAAAGCATGGATTTGTTGAAAAACAACCCTTTCAATAATTTCCCCCCAAAACAGAAGGTTTATTATAGGCCTATAGTTTGTAATTGCTGTAGCATCCACTTAAACTTTTTTAAAAGGTTTTATTCCTGCAGTTTTGAAGGCCTGGGAAAACTGACCTGACTGAAGAAAGTTATTTTCTATCTGCAATACATCTAGAGCTATGCAATTAAAAACATTTATGTAAAACTGTTTCTGTCAAAGCTGTGAGATCTAGGAGGCTAAAATGTGCTAGATTAACTGGAATAGAGGGAGGCACAAGTGACATCGCTTTGCTTGAGCTAGAGCCAAATACTGCTTGTCTTACACTTTAATAGTTTATCTGTAAAAAAATAAAAAATAAAAAAAAGCTGCAAAGTCATTGCATGGGTTTTTGCAGAGTAGATCAGGAGGGACTGATGCTGTGGGACAACAACGTGTGGGTTTTTATTGATAATCTGTGAGAAAAATGATTGCCTTGCATTTTTTAGTTCCTGGTTATAGATGTGAAGACTTTCTTTGTTAATGTCATAATGAATCTGGAGTTTGGTTTTTCGCCGTCTATGTTGTGCCTGTCTGCATACTCTTTTTTTGAGCTGTAATTAGTATGGTCCTAATTGGGGCAATGAAATCAATAACCGTCATAACGTTGGAACTAAAACTATTTACAAGGTCATCGACAGAAGATAGAGTCAAGGGTGGTGATGGTGTAAAAACTTGAGTAAATAATGTACAGGTGTTATCAATAATATAGCACTTTTTGATCACCCTTAGTTTACCTTTGATAAGATTAGCAGGGGTGGCCATTATAAACAAAACACAATAATGATCAGAAAGTGCAAAATCAGTTACCACAACCTCAGAAATATTAAGACCTTTGGAAATAATTAGATATAATACATGTCCCTTGTTGCATGCTGAGAGAGCCCAAAATTATCCAGAATGTTCAAAATTTCTTTAGCACAGCCATCTTTAAGATAGTCAACATGAATGTTAAAATCACCCACTAAAACAACACAGTCAAAATCAATGCACACAATAGACAGTAGTTTGACATCATAGAACTTAGCATTGTATTTTTGGGGGTCTGTAGATGGTTATAAATGTTGCTCGACAAGAGGAATTTAACTAAAGAGCAACGTACTCAAAAGAATCAAACTTTCCATAAGATGTTTTTTGGCATAAATAATCATAAATACTGAATGAAGTTACTGTACCGTTGCTGTGCAACATGCGTACAAATGCTTATTCTTAATTTGGAGACATTCCTATCATTCATGCTGCTGTGTGATGGCTACAGGTATTTAATAATAAATAGAAATGTCTTTGCATGTTAGCAATTTGTTTGACGAAGAATAACTCCTGTTTAACCAATCTAAACCAGTCTGTTTTCTGCCCTGTATACACACACAAATCTTAATATTGTATCACTGCAGAATTTCTGTGAGATGAAACATATATTCTAAACAATGGGACCCCCTGATGGCTTCACTCGAGCCATCTGTATCCTGTTCTTCACGTTGAAGACATATAGGCTAAGCATACAATTAATCACCATGCTGCAGGGATCCTACCACATTAAGTTCACCGTCAGAGTGCATGAAAAACACATTAACACATTAACAAGTCATAAAATGAGATGATAGTCTTCAAATGATCTCTCAAGCAAGGGCGACTTGTATGCCCTCAATCATTACATTACATTCTTTTGTCTTTGCGAGATTTGAAAAATGCTGTATACTTTTTGTAATTAAAAATTGAGACCAGAGGCTATGTTCTGATGGCTGAACCTCAGATTCAAGAGGAATCATGTGGATTTTCTCTTTGTAGGAGGCAGTGGACCAGCTTTAACCCCAAAAAAAGACTCTTTCATTACAGATCGAAAAGGTCATCATCAATAAGCCTACAACAAACCAACTAACAAACAATAATTAACAACTTTAAATAATTTAACTATTGTAGAGGAACATTTATTAAATGTTAAAAACTAATTTTGGGTAATAACTTGTTTTAGTTGCCCTCGTTATATATTATTTTCACAATTGCTTTATTTCATTATAGATCAAAGGTCAAATAGACATTTTCAAATTCAATAATAAATTGTGGGCTACAACAGAAAACAGCAGAATAACTAACAAATATAGATAATTACATTTTAGTAGAAGAAAACTAATTATGAATACACACACAATAAGTTTTGTGACTGCGCTCTCCCACTGCTCGCTCCTGGTTGTATAGACAGTATACTACAGAATATACATATTTATATATTAAGTTTAGCTTGTGCAGTAAGCTAACATTAGCTAGAAACTGCTACATGGGTCGAATTAGAAGAATGTGTTTTGTGGTTCTAATGTTATTCTGTGGAAGATACTGCAGGTGTATGGGCTACAAAGAGAGCTGTTGGAACGGTTTCCAGCTGTGTGATGATACAACGTGGTAATCAGTAAACTTTAGAGATTATTTTTTTTTACCTTTGGACGGAGCCAGGCTACCTGTTTCCTCCTGCTTCGCGTCTTTAAACTAGGCCAGCCATGTCCTGACTCAAGCTCTGTACTTAATGTACAGACATGAGATTTATATTAAAGGACAATTCCGGCGCAAAACGAACCTGGCGGTTATTAACTGTTGTGTACCTACTCTGTTGCTCTCTGGGACATGTTTTCATGCTAATCGAATGAGTTTGGAGCTTTAACGATGCTACTGCGGACCGCTGGTTAGCTTACAATGCTAGTATGTAGGGCATGGGGACACTCAAATTAAATCGCTATTTAATACCACTAAGAAGGCTCGAAACATCACCACACTTTAACGTTAGCATAATTAGGGTCCCTAAATGTGAACCGAAGCATTGACAACGCAAGTGTACAGATAGTTTATTAAAAAGATAGATTATAAAGACAGTCGCGTTCATGTTTACTTGCGGTAGACATCTTGAAAACCAGTCATGACTAGTCGAACGCCGTGCAACGTTGCACTAAATGCTATCACATTTAGGGACCCTAATTATGCGGTGATGTTTCGAGCCTTTTTAGTGGTATTAAATAGCGATTTAATTTGAGTGTCCCCATGCCCTACATACTAGCATTATAAGCTAACCAGCGGTCCGCGGTAGACTCGTTAAAGCTCCAAACTCATTCGATTAGCATGAAAACATGTCCCAGAGAGCGACAGAGTAGGTACACAACAGTTAATAACCCCTAGGTTCGTTTTGCACCGGAATTGTCCTTTAATCTTCTCATCTGACTTCCATTTCATTTCCCAAGGTATTGAACTATTTTTTGTAGAGACTGAATGATACATATTTGAGAAATTGGCACATGTTAAAGTGGCATCATTTTACAAAACAAATCACGTTGATATTTTTATGCATTAATGAATTAGGGCTGTCAGCGTTAACGCGTTAATCGCGATGCGATTAAGGGCCAACGCGATGCGATTAATTTTTTTTAAATCACATTAATCGCATGCTGGCATTTATTAATTTATTTTACACTTCACTCAGCTTTGCGGCGTGCCTAACAGGCTACTATTTTGACCCTTTGCAGCACTGTTACTTACCATCAAGCTGCCACTTCCTCGTAACACATCCTGCTGCTGCAGGCTGCAGGCATGATGGACAAAGACAGCAGCAATGAAATCCTGAATGGCGCTTTTTATTTTCCAAAACTCCTGGACGGCTTGTAGACAAGTCGAAAGCCATATGCACATTGTGTAAAACCAAATTAAAATATCACCGAAGCACGTCAAGCTTGAGCTACCACCTACGGAGCTAAGCATAGTAGTACGGTTAATGTGACGCTACCCGCTAGCATGCTACCTACTCAGGCAAAGCACTTTTTTGGAGAGTGCTACTTGCCGACCTGTGGATGAAACCAAATCCCAAAAAATTACTACAGCTCTTGCGAAACGGGTGGCAACTAACTGCAGACCTGTCAGCATCGTAGAGGACTCGGGTCTTAAAGACGTACTATGGTTGGCATGTTCTGACCTCTCTCGTTGCCGTCTAGGGGGACAGTAGTTTTCACGGATACACAGCCTGTACGACACGGAGAAAGCAGCCCAACTGGAACTGCTGCAAAGTGCTGCAAACGCTGTCTCATTAACCTGTGATCACTGGACGTCAGTAAGTAATCAACATTATTTAGGAGTTACTAAACCCTATATTTATATTATTATTATTATTATATATATTATTATTAAGGATAGGGATTTTTAGTTTTTTAGTTAGGTACTTGGAGGAATTGTGCAATAATAAATAATAATAAATACAATAATGACAGATTCACACATTTTTCTTTTGTTTACAGTAAATAAATAATTACAAATCTTAAAATCAAGTTCATAAAGTAATTTTCTTTGCATTCATTTGATTCCCAATCAAGATACACTGGTAAAAATTGCTTTTGATTGTTAATATGTACTTAAAAACTGTTCTGAAATGCAAAATAATAGAATTTTAATCATGTGATAAAATATGCGATTAATCGCGATTAACTATAGAAATTCAGCGATTAATTGCGATTAAAAAAAATTAATCGTTTGACAGCCCTATAATTAATACATTTTAATTAAGCACTCCAGCCTCCAATGTAATGCAGTTAAAAGAGTCACAATAAATGACTGGAAGAAGTATAGATGTTTTATAGAGAGTAGGGATCTGCTCTTTCTCTTTCTCTGCACAACAACTTATTGGCACTTTGGAGTAAGAATATAGTCATTAGGCTGCACGCACAATTGGCTCAATAACAGCAATGCGGCAAAGAACATGAAACAGATTTGTGTTGAACATCTCAGAGGGAGAAAAGACTAAGAATCTATAATAAGGAAAGTTTAGGAATCAATGAGTAAAACAAACCACTGAGGCTTATAGTGGCTATTCATTAATCCAACTGTGATTTACACATAAGGAACTGAGTAAATGCTCATTTCCTTCTTCCTGTTTTAGCAGCAGCACATACTGGAAAGTACAAAAAAGGCTCCTGACACAACATAGCATAAGACAGCACTTATCGTACTTAACGTATCTAGGTTTCGACACAGGGTCATGCAGGACCGGACATAATAGGTAAATATGCAGCAGACATCTATACCCTATAATATAATTTTGTCTTGCGTTTCAGTGTACTACAAAAAAATACAATAAAAGAATACAAAAAGTAAAACTTGTCTACAGTGCCTGAATGATGGGTAAACTCCTTATATTACATGGTGCTATTTTAGGGCTTTTTAGCCCAGGTGCCAAAAGCATCACTGTATCCAGATGTATGGGAAGAGTCATTAACATTTACAGATCATTAACCCATCGTGAAATGCTGTATGAATAACCGCAACATTGCAAGCCATTATCATACATCAGCCACTGCACACAGCATGGGATATCTCTGCTGCAAAGGGGAGAGCCTGGGAACATCTCCATTTATACCTACAGAAGCTTGAAATCATGGGACAAAGGTTTTGTAGAAGGATGGTGTATTCTGTAGACTTCATGCCAGTTATATTATACTGGCCTGAAAAATTACTCTGGCCCTGAGAGAGTTCCTCAAAGAATCCATGCAGCATGTTTTGGGATTCTGCTGGGAGCACTAAATCCCCAGAGGCACTCAGAGGCATTAGCATTCATGATTTAAATAATAACTGCATTAGACAGACAAGGCTGAGGATTGAGTAGGAGACCAGTAGGTGGTCTGGGCAGTGCAGGGAGTCGTAGCAATAACAATTAATTCTTTAAATGTTGGAGAACATGTTAAAAACAACACTACGGACCATGATCCCTTCTTTAAAGGAGAATGAATTTAATGGACACTACTGTAGCTGTAATAATGGCTGTAACTCATCATTTGTATTATCTTATAATACATCTGAGGGCTGTATGCTGTAAAGCCTGTAACGTGGATGTAACGTTAACGTCTCTGTTCTCCATCTGCCAGCTACCGGCTAGCGGTAGCTCAGTAGCACGACAATGAAACATCACCTTGGTTCTCTTAATACATCCATGGGTTTATTTTAATAAGCATTTAAACGATGAGGAACAAAACACAATGTTTAAGGTTAGTAAATATATAGGGATGAGCGAGTACAGCATTATCTGTATCTGTATCTGTTAACCATATGAATTATCTGTATCTGTACTCGGACTGGGCGGGGCCTAACCCGGAAGTGGGCGGGATTTAACCCGGAAGTGGGTCTGTTTGTCTTGAAATGGGCGGGGCTTTTACCGGTATGTTATTTTAAGCATGCAATTGATATGGGTTGATCAGAAATTGTTATATTTATTGCTGATTAGAAAACTATTTACATGACAGTAGTTATATACTGCAGCAAACATGGCGGACGGAAGTGGGCGTGTCCATGAAACCGGAAGCGGAAATAGTAAACCGGAAGTGGGCGTATATATGAAACCGGAAGTCGGAAAATCGTCATATCCGGAAAATGTAAATTATTGACCGGAAGAGGTGTGTCTATGAAGCCGGAAACAGGGGTAGGGTTAAAAACTAGTTAAACGTGTTCTGACAGTCTTTGTGACTGCTTTGTTTCAAGGGGGCCAACTTTTTTATTTCTTTCCTTCATTTATTTTTTGTTTTAACTTTTTTAAAGTACATACGTACTACATGTAGAATATGTAGCAATGAGGTAGAAAAGATGAAAAAAAAAAACTACATAAGGATGGAATCAAAATCTTGGAGAGAATGTGCACACTTAACTAAATTTTGTTATATCCTAATAATGGTGTTTCACGTAGCTTTAGACTTTATCAAATACTTAAAAGGTCAGTCCTCAGACATTTATTTTGTTTTTCTGACTCTGGGGAAAATGGGTTGTTGTTATAAGTAGTGTAATACTGGGTGTAAAAAAGTTGTTGAGAGCATTAGTGAGACCAAACTGTTTTTTAATTTTTAATTTAACCATCTAGTCATCCTGTTCATTTTATAAAAAGAGTTTACCAAAATACTATAGCCTCTGTGCTATCTCTTCATACATTTAGGCAATTCAATAAGATATAATACACCTAACTATATGTTAGGCTCCAAATAAGTTTTTGGAAGTCCTAGCATTAGTTTTCAACCATCTGAGCTATTATAGCCTAATAATAATATTGTTTGATGTAACTTTAGACCAAAGACATAAAAAGGTCTATCCTCAGACATGTTTTAGTTTCTGACTCTGGTAAAAATGGGGAGAAACAGTACTGTAGGAGTCAAAAAGTAGTTTTTGTTTATATTTTAAGAACAATAGTTATTATTTTAAGACTTACCTTATTTTGATTATAGTTCTGATCCACTGATTTTGATTGACAGCTAGGGAAATGATTAACAAATAGGCTGCACCATAGTAATTGTAAATGTGATATAATTAATGTAATAAAGGGAAGTTGGAAACATTAGTGCAAAGTTTTGGGGGTCCTAACATTAGTTGAGACCAAACAGTTTACTTACCTTATTTTGATTATAGTTCTGATCCACTGATATTTTACCTAATCAGCTAGGCCACTTGAAAAAATAGGCTGCACCATAGTAATTATGAATGTGATATAATTAATGTAATAAAGGGTAGTTGGAAACATGAGTGCATAGTTTTGGGGGTCCTAGCTTTAGTTGAGACCAGACAATTTTTTAACCATCTAGTCATCCTGTTCATCTTATTTGATTTTTACCAAAAGTACTGTAATCTCTGATCTATCTCTTCATACATTATAGGCTATTCAATAAGATCTTTTAATGATAACTTATGTAATGTAACTAATGTCACTACCATTCATTGTGGGATGCCTAATAATAATGTTGTTTGATGTAACTTTAGACCAAATACATAAAAAAAGGTCTGTCCTCAGACATTTTTTAGTTTCTGACTCTGGGAAAAATGGGAAGAAACAGTACTGTAGGAGCCAAAAAGTAGCTTTTGTTTATATTTTAAGAACAATAGTTCTTATTTAAGACTTACTTTAAGACTAGTTCTGATCCACTGACATTGATTGACAGCTAGCACTGATTGACAAATAGGCTGCAACATAGTAATTGTGATTGTAATATAATTAAATGTGCTAAAGGGGGAGGTTGGAAACATTAGTGCAAAGTTTTGGGTGTCCTTTCTTTAGTTGAGACCAAACAGTTTTTAACCATCTAGTCATCCTGTTCATCTTATTTGATTTTTACCAAAAATACTGTAATCTCTGATCTATCTATACATTTTAGGCTATTCAATAAGATCTTTTTCACTTCCATTCACTGGGCCTCCCCTGAAACAGTTTCAGTTTCCCTGGGGAGCCCCGCCTGTGTCTTGATTTGAAGGGTGTTAAAAACTAGTTAAACATGTTAAACCATCCTACAGGGGGTGTCTTGATTTGAAGGGTGTTAAAATCTAGTTAAACGTGTTAAACCATCCTACAGGGGGTGTCTTGATTTGAAGGGTATAAGGGTCTGTGTTCTAACGACAGTCTTTGTGTCTGCTTTGTTTCAAGGGGCCAACTTTTATTTCATTTCTTCATTTCTTTTTTGTTTTAACTTTTTAAAGTACATAAGTACTACATGTACAATATGTAGCATGAGGTATAAATGATTATAAAGAATACCAGATATAAAACTACATAAGGATGGAATCAAAATCTTAAGCAGTTCTCAACTAAATGTAATTACAGAAATAGTGACAGTCTTTGAATAAAAGTGATTCAAGTGGCTAAGTTGGCATCCCTGTGAGACTCGATGTGCTTATCATAGGTTCAGCTCATGGGATGGTTGTGACTGTGACCTTTCATCACGTCTCTCAATAACGAATAACTTTTTTAATTATAACATCTAAAGCATGTGAAATATACACCCTATCTGAATATCTTTCATTTATTTTCCTTATATCAGGTCTGTCTGTATGGCGTTTTACTCTCTAGCTGTAATGCAAATAAAAATGCATTGTGTTACACTGTACTCTATTGCACCTTTAGGGAGACCAAAAAAAGAAGCAAATACGTGATAAGATCTGTTGTTGTCGGAGTTATTACAAGTACTACTTAATTTGAGTGGAACATTCCCCCTTTTTAACATACATTACTCATGAACAGTTGCCCTCTTAAACTTGTGAAATCTGTGCTTGTTAATGGCACTTAAGGCTTCTTATCGCCTTCTTGTCAAATACCATGCAATAACTATAACTACTTCTTAAAATTAGCTATCATGGAGAAACAATTATATTACAGTGTGACATTTTCTGCTAATAGCTATCTACGTTGTATTTTTTTTTCTTAAAGATAAACAAATTAGCCATGTTTCTATTTTTACTGGTGAATAAACTCAAACAGGATAAAACTGAAAAAACTTCCAATGTGTTACAAAACTCACATATCTCTTGGAAATATTTGACATACCGTGATACAGCAACTTAACAATGCCCAGTGAGAGTACTATAAAATTGTCAATTTAAAATATTCACAGCTCACACTGGGGCATTAAGGTCACTGATATTCACAACTTCTTCAAACAAATCATCATATTCAAAAGAAAGCGGTTTTACTTTGGCTTCAAGGAAGTTTTGAGCCAATAAACACCACAAAGTGCAGTAACAAATAACAGAAATGTAAATGTTTTTTTTAATATTGGTCTAATTTTCTTGTGTAACTACATACTTATCACATTTAAAGCTTCCAAAAGAACATTGGAAGAGTGACTTGACTTTTATTTTTTTTGCTGGACACTTTCATGTGTAAACAAGTTTGGCTATTGACCCCCTGGATGGGGTGTGTGAACGTCCGGTTGTACTAAAAGGCAGACAGCTAGAGACAGCTACTCATTTATCCTTGTAAGTACATTTTGTTTTAAGCCTGTTTTTCGGTAGCCAAAATGAATAAGCAATTAATATTACAGTTAACCTGAATTACATATGCACCTTGCTAACCATGCTAGCTAACCATCAGGTCCTTATTACAAAACTGTCTTATTTTAATGTCTCCCCGTTAGCAACAAAATGGATTGAGTCGTATCTAACTGGTAGAGAACAATATGTTTTTGTGAGCGGTTATCGTTAATCAGCTCTTGGCTTATGCACAGGGTTACCACAAGGATCGATATTTGACCGCTTTTGTTTAGTTTATATATTAATGATTTGCCGTTTGTTTGCCCTGAAGGCCAAACACTAATGTATGCGGACGACACCGTAGTATATGTGCATGCCAAGACAAAACATCTGGCGGCTGCTGCTAAACTTACCACAGCCATGGATCAGATCACCGATAGGCTAAATCGTTCCTACCTTCATCTTAATGTAAATAAAACTGTAGGAATGTTTTTTCACAAAAAGACAATGTAACATTGTGTCAAATATAATCATCTCAGGGCAAAACATTATGATTGTGTCACAATTTAAGTATCTGGGCATTATTATTGACTCTAATCTTGCTTTTAAAGCACATATTAAGAAAGTGTGCAATAGGGTCACGTTTAGCCTAGCAAATTTTAAATATATTAGTAATGCCTTAACTTTTAATACTGCCAAATTATTTGTGGGTGCCATGATTATGTCACATCTAACATATTGTCTGACAAGGTGGGGACAAACTAACAGCTCATCATTAAAGCCACTAGCTACTCTTTGCAAGAAAACACTCAGTTTTGGACCAGAAGCCGAACAGCTCGCATCACTGTATCATCCTAAATAACCGTAAACTGCTGAGCTGGGAAGATGTAATTAAATACAAAAACATCTGTCTGGTGTACAAAATTCTGCATAACACTGCTCCTACTCCTTTGAACTCTTTCATAACACAACGTAACAACAGCAGTCAGATCACTAGAAGCACCGCACGAGGTAACCTTCTAATTCCATTCAGGAAAAGTACATTTGGCCAATTATCATTTTCTGTTACGGCATTACAAAACTGGAATTCATTGCCCACTACAATCAAAGATATACATACATATTCCACCTTTACAACACACCTTAACCCTTGCGTTGTCTTCCCGTTGACCAAGAACAAGTCTTTCAGGGTCAAATTTGAAAAGATCCATGGTCAATAAACCTATTTTATATGACATTATACCAAATATCTTTAGTTTAAAAAAAAAAGCAGAACTTATGGATTACTTGGACAAATAGTAAAGATCAGAGGATGTTTAGTGGATCAATTATCTGAGTTTGTTTGTTTGTGTGCCACTTCTTTGTATGTTTGACCTTTTTTGCTTAGGACTGCTGTTACTATAGATGTAATGTAACTCATTTTAATATGTTAACCATTGTATTTTATGATGCCTATTGTCAGCTGGAAATTAGCCGTTGAGGCTAAAGCTGCTCCTTTTACTGTATAGTTAATTAAGGGGGGCTGTCCACGACATTATAAACTAATAAACTAAACTAGCTAGCGCTAGCTGATTACTTAGCTCCAACTCTCTCGTACAAATATGGTCACTTCTAGCTCCAAAAAACAAAACAAGATAGTGACTCCCTAAATGCCAAATTATAGCCTTCAAACGTCCACTTCTTTTATACAGCCTGTGATTATATGTTGAATGTTTCAAATTTAACAATTGAAATGACCCCATTTCTAAGTAATCAAATTGTGTGGGGTTGCGTTAACATTTTTCACCAATGACTGAACCTTGTGTGCATTCAAAGAAAACTGTCACCCATCTTATGACTGGAGTACATATTTATAAATATATAACACAGATAATGTGAAACTACAACAAGATATTATTGTTGACAAGCTTGCTAGCTTTCTCAGCTGCTACATAGTTTCTCTGCTATTGTCTGGATGCTCAAAAGAACAGGTAAAACACGTGCAATAGAAAACAAACATGAAGAGACCTCCTTTGAAAAACAAATACATACAAGGTCCTTTAGTACCCTTGCAGTATTATACACCTACACATACAGTGATTTCTACTCCAGTGGCCTTTTTCAATGTGCGACTGCTTTGCTTTCCATACTGCTCAGAGGAGGTAATACATTCAATAACATTTTAACTTGCCAATTCACTTAACTTGTCAGTCCTGCTCTTTCATTGCCAAAAACACTATGGAAATGTACTGGTTAATGGCTGCAAGTAGTGATTAATAAACACAAAAGTTTAAATGTAAAAATTACAACACAAAGTAAAAATAACAGTTTTGTGTACAGTGAGACTAACCTTCAAGACATGTTCTTGAAAAGGAATGCCACTCAATTCATGAATGTTACAGTTATGACCTAAGACAGACAAACTATTTCTTCTGTATACTTTATATTAAAATAATGTAATTTGTTTCAAGCCAAAGAATGCGTACCAAACATCACTATGAATGCTGTCACATTTGGATTTTATAGTTGACATCACAGATTCAGGGGCCAAACAAGCAATGGCAACAACATCCGCAGTTAGCTAATACACACCAATTTGTCCTAAGGCAAAGGCATAATGAATCCCAAACCTGATGTTCATTGGTATTCCCCGTGTTCTTTGTGAGGTAGACTGCTTTGTTTCAAGGGTCCAACTTTTATTTCTTTTCTTCATTTATTTTAAATTTTTTAAACATAAGTACTACATGTATACAATATGTAGCAATGAGGTAGAAATGATTATAAAGAATACCAGATATAAAACTACATAAGGATGGAATCAAAATCTTAAGCAGTTCTCAACTAAATGTAATTACAGAAATAGTGACGGTCTTTGAATAAAAGTGATTCAAGTGGCTAAGTTGACATCCCTGTGAGACTCGATGTGCTTATCATAGGTTCAGCTCATGGGATGGTTGTGACTGTGACCTTTCATCACATCTCTCAATAACGAATAACCTTTTTCATTATAACATCTAAAGCATGTGAAATATACACCCTATCTGAATATCTGTCATTTATTTTCTTTATATCAGGTCTGTCTGTATGGCGTTTTACTCTCTAGCTGTAATGCAAATTAGTCATGGTCACCATAACTTTTGAGAGTGAAGTTGTGAAAGGGCTGATGACTGCATCTAAAGTAAAAAAACAAACACCCTGTTAGATTATTGTCAAAAATGCTGTACCTATAATTGCGCTAAGCTGTACCAATTGATAAAGTAGGACAACATTTAGATTCACAGCACAAAAAAATTAATAAATAAATAAATAAAATAATAAAAAAATGACAGGGCACCGAAGAGGATAACCAAGAACAAAAGCATGTACATTATTAATACAATCTGCTATTCATTGTCATTTTTAGTTATACACTTTGTCCTTTCGAATTAAAAAGACATAACTTATGTTGAAGTTAAATTATTGATATTATTACAATTTGGGGCTACTTGGTGAAATTATGGACATATGGATAAGAAGTTATATTTGGCTAAGAAGTTATATTTGTGTCTTTATTAATTTGCATTACAGCTAGAGAGTAAAACGCCATACAGACAGACCTGATATAAGGAAAATAAATGAAAGATATTCAGATAGGGTGTATATTTCACATGCTTTAGATGTTATAATTAAAAAAGTTATTCGTTATTGAGAGACGTGATGAAAGGTCACAGTCACAACCATCCCATGAGCTGAACCTATGATAAGCACATCGAGTCTCACAGGGATGCCAACTTAGCCACTTGAATCACTTTTATTCAAAGACTGTCACTATTTCTGTAATTACATTTAGTTGAGAACTGCTTAAGATTTTGATTCCATCCTTATGTAGTTTTATATCTGGTATTCTTTATAATCATTTATACCTCATGCTACATATTGTACATGTAGTACTTATGTACTTTAAAAAGTTAAAACAAAAAAGAAATGAAGAAATGAAATAAAAGTTGGCCCCTTGAAACAAAGCAGACACAAAGACTGTCGTTAGAACACAGACCCTTATACCCTTCAAATCAAGACACCCCCTGTAGGATGGTTTAACACGTTTAACTAGATTTTAACACCCTTCAAATCAAGACACCCCCTGTAGGATGGTTTAACATGTTTAACTAGTTTTTAACACCCTTCAAATCAAGACACAGGCGGGGCTCCCCAGGGAAACTGAAACTGTTTCAGGGGAGGCCCAGTGAATGGAAGTGAAAAAGATCTTATTGAATAGCCTAAAATGTATAGATAGATCAGAGATTACAGTATTTTTGGTAAAAATCAAATAAGATGAACAGGATGACTAGATGGTTAAAAACTGTTTGGTCTCAACTAAAGAAAGGACACCCAAAACTTTGCACTAATGTTTCCAACCTCCCCCTTTAGCACATTTAATTATATTACAATCACAATTACTATGTTGCAGCCTATTTGTCAATCAGTGCTAGCTGTCAATCAATGTCAGTGGATCAGAACTAGTCTTAAAGTAAGTCTTAAATAAGAACTATTGTTCTTAAAATATAAACAAAAGCTACTTTTTGGCTCCTACAGTACTGTTTCTTCCCATTTTTCCCAGAGTCAGAAACTAAAAAATGTCTGAGGACAGACCTTTTTTTATGTATTTGGTCTAAAGTTACATCAAACAACATTATTATTAGGCATCCCACAATGAATGGTAGTGACATTAGTTACATTACATAAGTTATCATTAAAAGATCTTATTGAATAGCCTATAATGTATGAAGAGATAGATCAGAGATTACAGTACTTTTGGTAAAAATCAAATAAGATGAACAGGATGACTAGATGGTTAAAAAATTGTCTGGTCTCAACTAAAGCTAGGACCCCCAAAACTATGCACTCATGTTTCCAACTACCCTTTATTACATTAATTATATCACATTCATAATTACTATGGTGCAGCCTATTTTTTCAAGTGGCCTAGCTGATTAGGTAAAATATCAGTGGATCAGAACTATAATCAAAATAAGGTAAGTAAACTGTTTGGTCTCAACTAATGTTAGGACCCCCAAAACTTTGCACTAATGTTTCCAACTTCCCTTTATTACATTAATTATATCACATTTACAATTACTATGGTGCAGCCTATTTGTTAATCATTTCCCTAGCTGTCAATCAAAATCAGTGGATCAGAACTATAATCAAAATAAGGTAAGTCTTAAAATAATAACTATTGTTCTTAAAATATAAACAAAAACTACTTTTTGACTCCTACAGTACTGTTTCTCCCCATTTTTACCAGAGTCAGAAACTAAAACATGTCTGAGGATAGACCTTTTTATGTCTTTGGTCTAAAGTTACATCAAACAATATTATTATTAGGCTATAATAGCTCAGATGGTTGAAAACTAATGCTAGGACTTCCAAAAACTTATTTGGAGCCTAACATATAGTTAGGTGTATTATATCTTATTGAATTGCCTAAATGTATGAAGAGATAGCACAGAGGCTATAGTATTTTGGTAAACTCTTTTTATAAAATGAACAGGATGACTAGATGGTTAAATTAAAAATTAAAAAACAGTTTGGTCTCACTAATGCTCTCAACAACTTTTTTACACCCAGTATTACACTACTTATAACAACAACCCATTTTCCCCAGAGTCAGAAAAACAAAATAAATGTCTGAGGAATGACCTTTTAAGTATTTGATAAAGTCTAAAGCTACGTGAAACACCATTATTAGGATATAACAAAATTTAGTTAAGTGTGCACATTCTCTCCAAGATTTTGATTCCATCCTTATGTAGTTTTTTTTTTTTATCTGGTATTCTTTATAATCATTTCTACCTCATTGCTACATATTCTACATGTAGTACGTATGTACTTTAAAAAAGTTAAAACAAAAAATAAATGAAGGAAAGAAATAAAAAAGTTGGCCCCCTTGAAACAAAGCAGTCACAAAGACTGTCAGAACACGTTTAACTAGTTTTTAACCCTACCCCTGTTTCCGGCTTCATAGACACACCTCTTCCGGTCAATAATTTACATTTTCCGGATATGACGATTTTCCGGTTTACTATTTCCGCTTCCGGTTTCATAGACACGCCCACTTCCGTCCGCCATGTTTGCTGCAGTATATAACTTCTTATGACAGCATCAGCATTGAGCTTCAGATCAATGGTTTTGATCACGATAACAAACAAACTATATACAGAACAAGAACAATGAATACAACACATGCGGTTGCAATTATGAAGTAAAATGTAATGAACAAGAGTTTGCATACTCAACATAACTTTCTTTTTTTAACTTTTAATTTTTTTATGATCAGTGTGATTTATTTTTTTTTGGTTCTTTTTTATTTTTTTTATTTCCACACCAGGTGTGTGTGTGTGTGTGTGTGTGTGTGTATGTGTGTGTGTGTGTGTAACAGAGAGACAGAGAGAGAGAGAGAGAAAGAGAGAGAGGGGGGCGGGGGGGACTGTGTTCTACGGATCAAATAGTCCGACGCTGTTTTTCAGATCTGTTTAGAGCCAGCTGACGGTTTAAAAAAGAAAAAAAATCTCCGACAGGCAGAGACGCAACGCCAGTCGCATTCTACCAAGCACCACGTCTGAACAAACCCCACGTTTACCAGAACTCTACTGGTTAATAAGGAAGTACTACAAACCGAAGTAAAAAACAAACCTGAAGCTGAAAAAACCCTAAACGTTAACGGAAAAGACCGGCGAACCTGAGTGACTGAGGGAGAGACAGAGAGAGAGAGAGCTGTTCTGTGTGAGTGAGCAGAGCGGGACACAGCAACACAATAAATCTGTATGTGTGTAGGGGAGGGGCGCTGTGACGACTAGCCTATCACAGAACGCAGACACAGTCAGCTATCCAATGAGGATTTTTATTCAATCCGAGCACAGATATTGACTCGTATAATACTCGTACTCGGCAAAAGTGCTTTATCCGTACCGGATACTCGTTTCAGCCGAGTATCCGGCTCAACTCTATAAATATATATCAACCCATCCGACATAATGCGTCCTAAATAGCTGCTGCCGCTAATTGTTGCTGTATCGCAGCTAGTAGCAAGCAAGCTCATGAACGCGCGGTGATGCTACAGCAAACTGTTCTGTAAGAGAGTGCAGCTGGTAGGTGGGGGTTAAAGGAATCCCTAATGTGCATGTCCATGGGCCGCACACTTAAGACGTCGATGCTCTTAATTTAAATAGTTAAACAGTTAACTTTGTTTAATATTGTAGGCAGCGTTATCTTTTGCAGGATGCAAATGTTTTACGAAAACAAGTTCCTTCCCGAGACTATTCAGCAAAGCCACCATCGCTGTGTCCAGAGCTTAGCGCCCAAGACGATTGTGATTGGTTTAAAGAAATGCAACTAACCCCTGACCATTTTTCTCCTATCCAGAAATGTTGTGTGGACTACCCAGACCTTCCTCCGCAGCGCTGTGAAGATAGGTCTGGCAATGCGAGACTGAACACCCAGAGCCTCTCAAAGGTCTTCATCTAGCAATGATTGTTGGTTAGGTTGTAAGTTTTCTTACCATATAAGCTGTGGTAAACTGTGTTGAACCCTACTACCCTCTGAGGAAACTATGGACACTCAGGGACAAAAAAAACAACAACCTGCAAACCAAACAGAAGCAGCTGCTCGGTTAACAAAGGCTTTACCTAGAACGTTAGCTACAGTGAACAACACATCAGTCCATCATGTCGATTGGGTCTGCAGACAGGAGCTCTGCAATTTTAAATGAAGTCATTATTTTGGGTTATTTAGTTTATCATTCAAGTAACTTGGTGTTTACTTGTTCTTTTAACGCCTCATGTAGCCCACTCTGATTTTGTGTCGAACTTAGGTCATTAGTGGTTAGTGGTTGAACAGGTTTTTGTAATCGACAAACATCCAGTGTAAATTATTATTGATTAATCGATTGATTGTAAAGGCAGCCAACTATCAGGTAAAGAAATTGCTCAATATGTGCATCTCTAATATCGACATACAGAGAGAATCTTTCAAGGATTTTGGAAGTCATTCAGGTCTGACAGGAATCAAAGCTGTTTTGGTGGAATGTTGTACCGTTTGTGCACGTACTTTCTGCTTTGGTCCCATGTTCTGGATTTAATCTAGCAGGCTCCTATGGCAAACGCCAACAAATTAATCATGTTATTTGGCATTGCAAAATTAAGTATACTAATAAAAGGGACATACTATGCTTTTCCGTATTTTCTGTCATATCTACAATGTTACAATGTCGGATTTTCATGTAAAATGATGAGGTAAAAGCATTTTAGAGAAATCCCCGTGAGCTAAAACGTTCATATTTCAAACTGTTCAGAACGCTCTAGTTTCAACAGTTTTTTCAACTCTAAGCCAGACTTCTATGATTGGTTATCTGCTCCAGGCAGGAACTGCTGAAGTGTGAAGTTTTTAAGCTATTGCGGTGTTAACATTGTCGCATGCAGCTACATGCTACGGCAGTAAACATTGTGCTGCTATATTCCATTAGGTTCCACTGCTAACTATAGACCCTTTGCACGTGACGTCACGCTCCACTCGCACGAATTATGAACGCCATGACGGACGGCGGAAGAGCTATGCTGTAGACGGACGGCAAGCTAAACACGTACGTTTTCGTTCGTGTTTGTGTTCTCACATTCACAATCTGCAGAGTAATCCTTACCAACACAAGCATGTGTATGTATTGCCTTTCTGTTTTAAATGAGTGATAAATAAAATTATCCTCAACCAGCTAGTAATACCGTAATATTCACCGGTCAAATCTTAACATAGGCTACAGCGAATATAATCACAGATATGAAGATGGCTAGATGTAACAATTATGTGTGGTTACTACTGATCATAGACACATAGACATTTACTGCATGGATTAACGTGTGATAGATAATGACTGCACTTCCCAGAGCTGGGATGTGTTCAGGCATCCATTAGAAAGTTGCATTGGCACACCCAGTGAACAACGGTATGTGGGAAGCCACGACCGACCATGTCTCTAAAAACATGGGCTACGTGTTATATAAATCTTTACTTAAGTAAAGAATAGATGTTAATACAAAATAAACCCTAGATTGATGTATTATCTTTGCTATTATGAACGGTGTTGGGTGTATGTTACAATAACGTAACTACTTTTTCGGGTAAAAAGTAGTGTAATGTGCTACTACTGAAAATTTGCTAACGAAACGTAGTTCCTTTTTCAATTCGGCGCAACGTTACTTTTACCAGGGACAGATATGACAGCGACACTGCCTTCTCAGCTGCGCGCTCACAAGCTCCACACGGGACGTGACAGAGGCTGGTATTGCATACTTATTCTGACACTTTCGATATAATATTGCACAACGGGATATTGCGATACTGATATTGAGTTGATATATCTTGCACCCCTAGTCATAGAAGAAACAATCAAGATTCAAGTCAATAACATGCACATTGAATATATTCTGACAGATGTAACCTAATCTGTGTATTTTTCAGAGGACTGTATCTTTCTAAGGATTTGTTTGTTTTTGGCCAGCTTCTCCATAAAGTCCTGGCATGGAAGGTGGAAGTTGGTCTTCACTGTGAGCAGGGCCTCCATGGTACAGACTGTGAAGCGATTTCTCTCTGCAGTCCACACATTGTTCATCAGAGAGAAAACCCTCTCAACGGGAGCATTGCTCCCTGGTAAAAAGATTACCACAGATCAGTGTTGGGCAAGTTACTTCCAAAATGTAATACATTGTAGATTACTAGTTACTGTCATTTGAGAGTAATTAGTTATATTACAATATTACTGTCTCTGAATTGTAATGCGTTACACTACTTTTGCATTACTTTTGAGTTACTTTCACCAAAATAACAGGGGAAGTTTGATTTGGCAGCTAGCTTGTGAATTTCACCACCGGATCAATAAAGTCTCGTCTTTATCCACTTTAATACATCATAGATTATTCATAGTTTGTATAATTAATATAAATATGCAAAGTAACTAAAGCTATACAAAATAGATAAGTAAAACATATAATAGGCAAGTAGGAGAAAATGAAAATACTCAAAAGTATGGCATTGTTGTAAAATATTTGTTTATAGCACTTCAATAAGAAATTCATGTTGTTTTGGTTAAAACACTCTAAAGGAAATGTTCAATTATAGTGTGATTAAAACTCACTATTAACATTATTTACAGTACTTGATTTACAGCTGATTTGTGAAAAGGTAGCCTACACAACCTTATTTAACAGTAATTTAGTTTTACTGCGAACCGTCACAGGAAGTGCTTTTATTTTGAAGTAGGCTACACGGAAGTTGTCTGTTGTGTAGCCTACTCTTGCTAGCTTACTGAGATGCAACATGTCCGTCAGGCTCAAGTTGTTCACTTTTTTGTTTGTAAAACTGCAACATATTGAACAGTAAATGGTCACAGTAAAAGACAAGCGTTTTGGTCGTCATTCGAAGCCATTCCACTACAGGCATAGTTACTCTCCACGGCTGATAAAAATGCAATGATATTTACGTGTAGCAAGCATCATCATTAATTCCCGACATGTTTATATCTGTCAGCCGCTGACGTACCGTCACCTGTTGGGACATACATGCTGTCCGTACTGTCTCTGGTTCTGACCACGGGAACAGAAACAGGACAGCTCACTTCAACGCAGCGTAATAACTCCTGAAAATAATATCCATCTCGCAAATGTATTTGTCTCTGCAGTCATCTCAACCATCAAATACAGCGACAGGAAAATAATACGGCTTTTTTTTTTTTCCTGTGAAGAAATGTGTCGCGGTGTTGGTGAATTCTTAAAAAAAACAATGCACCACTAAATGTTGCGTTAAAATGCATTGTAACTCGCGTTACTGAGATTGTAATGAGTATAATATTACCGAAATTTAATTAGTAATGCGTTATATTACTGCGTTACAGCAAAAAGGAATACATTACTGTAATTGCGTTACTTTTGTAACGCGTTACTCCTAACACTGCCACAGATGCCAATTTAGCTAGGTTGGTGTGTGGAATTTCAGTGAGTTCGAAATGGCTTATTACTGTTCCCCATCTCTGAGTGAGAGGTGTCTCATCTCTCTTCCATTCCTCCAGTATCCCTCCCTGAAGGAACTCCTGGAGACCAGACACCTCATCAAAAAGATCTTCATCAATTGCCACATTGGGGCATTCCCTTTGGATGGTGGCTACTGCCTTTTCGATTTCAAATCTCTGAGGCTGCTTTTTCAGAAGTAGATAGTTCAGGTCTTGGAGGTCGTCCACATGCTTTCCCCATGCATCCAAGTACTTCACCGCAGTGTCAAAGAAACACTTTGAATTCCCCAGAAAGGTCTCTTTTGTGATAGCACAATTTTCCTCCAGGTTTCTCAAAAGACCTCTGACCTTCACTGGCAGGAAGTTGTCATCACGCCTTGCATTGAGTTTGGTTTGGAAATTTCTGAGAATGGCAGCAGACTCAACTGCACAGTGGTCCTGGCCTTCAAGCATTTTTATGGCCTCATGGAAAATAACCAGGTTACCGTGGACAAAGGCCAGCCACAGCTCGGTCAAGGGATCTTCAAACAGCCTGTGGACAACAACAGGACTTTTGTCTTCGGAGAGGAAAAATGACTTGAGGGGGGCATACATTTGTAGGACTCTCTCCAAGGCTGGGAGCATTGACAGCCAGCGGACATTGCTGTGTCCCAAAATGTTGTGGTACTCTTGACCCACAAAATTGCAAAAGGTCTTCAATCTCTCCACACGGACTGTAAAAATGTGGAAATAGCCAAAGACCTTGGTGAGGATATGTTCCACGTCTAGAGGAACCATGTCCAGTGTAGTTCGTGCTGTGTTGTGAATGATGTGTGCACAACAAAAGCTGACAATTTTGTCCGGACAGACGAGTTATTGTACAAACAATGCACACACATGGCACGCACGCGCACACGCACACAAACACACACAAACACACACACACACACACACACATACACACACACACGGCACACACTTTCACTTTATTGCGTTTTAAGCCCCAAAAATGCTGTCGCTGTCTAAACGAAAGTTTTGTCGTTTTCACCCGTGAGCGTATTCGTGTAAACAGGGCCTTAGTGAAATGTTGTTTTGCTGGGGAATTTCCCTATAATGCTTGAGACTCACTCATGTTGGGAATTGGTAGAGGTACAGATTCAATTATTGGCAATTTATCAAATATGTTTTATCAATATTAATAAAGTTATGAATATATGTATTAATAACTTTACCAAATTGACAAACAATGAAAACGGGGCACCAGCCTGGAATCAGGGACCAATAACTGAGCTGTGAAACAGTCTCATAGGTGGGGTTTCCTTTAAAATACAGATCTTAATTAATTTGATTAATCCATCTGGTAACTTTGAAGGAACGAAATTCGAGCACAGACCTGTTCAACCAGCTGTTATTACCACAAATACACAAAATAATCACAAACAACTGCTATTTAAAGTATAATGGAATTTATTTAACTTCCAAATTATTAATTGTCAATCAATAGCTCTTCAATCAATAAACCAATATACTTGTTACAAACTACAACAGAAGCAAAACAAACACACATGTAGCAGACATGTCTCTGTGTGTGCGTGTTTGTGTGTGTGTAAGGGGGGGAGGTGACGAGCCCGCGGGGTAGCTAAGCCACGGGATATCAAGAGGCGGACTGCGAGATCCAAGATGGCGGATCTAGGCCATGGCTATGGGCTAGCTGTTTAGCTGTTCAAAACACAACACACGGAGCGCACTTGTGAAGCTGTGTTACGCTCTCAGGTGACTATGTCGGCTGGCAAGGACAGCTTTTCAAAATGGCACGCGTGTGTAAATGTGTGTGTGTGTGTGTGTGTGTGTGTGTGTGTAGGTGACAATCGTGGTGAAAATCGTATAAAATAAGTTTGTAGGAAAAAAGAAGAGGAAGAATCCGCGCCAGGTGAGGTGTGTGTTGTAGCTAGCAAGGCCAGCTGTTCACACCACGTGTATGCGTGTGTGTGTGTGTGAGGTTCGTGTGTAAAAGAGGAAAGGAAAGCATATTTTGAAAGAAAGAACAGACACGTCCCAAATCAGATTAATAATCAAACGTGCACCAGTAGTGCTTATTAATCAAATCACATAAATGTCATAACAAGGTTGCAGCATTAGCATTACTGACATTAATAAACACACACCTATTTATCTGCCCAGAAACCTTAAGCCTTCTTACTTTTGTGCAGTCCGTTCGTTTTTTGTCCATAGATTCTCCGGTAGAACAGAACGAAATCCGGCTGCTCGTCAGCGAGCACGGAAAAGCTTGTATCTCGTCACAGACAGTGAGAACAAGTTCAGTCGACTTGAGAAGAAAAGCGGTGTTGTGTTGTCCGATTTCCTATCTGCAAAATTGAAGCACTGATGCGCGCCTCACAGGATCCAAGATGCTTCCAAAGCACCAGACAATACTTCACTTTTCTGGAAAAATGAAGCTATTTAAAGCACAGGCGTCTGGCGTGCATCCTTGTTGCAGCGTTAGCTGCAGCGGAAGACAGGGAGGGGAGAGGACATGGATTCACGCTGCGTTTGGGTTCCGCTTAGCCAATGGGTTAGCTAGTTTGGTTTGGACAGGAAATCACATCAGTTTCTCTGTGTGGTCGAGCAGATGGGTGGTTTCAAAAAGGTAATGCTATTCTTCCTTGACTTTGATGAAATTGTCTCTGTTATTCAAAGAGATGCGCTGGGCATGGTATGTTTCAGACATCAATCTTTTAATGTCAGTCTGAGGTTTTTTTTTTTTTTTTTTTTTAGAGGCATCTTGCAGTATTTTACTCATGATTGTCAAAGTCATTCAGTGACTCGAGTTGCCACTGACTACAACCCTAATGGTCAGACGATTTGCATTTCTTCTTTGGCCTCCCTTCGTGGGATGTGCTGAAGGCAAATTGGCCTTCTGACATACTGAAAACACAAAATCTTCTGCCGTCATCTTGTCGTCAACTCTCCTTAATCTCGACGTGACTCTTGCTACTCTGTGCTGCGCTCTTGTTGCTGCATGCTACACTTTCAGTTCATTAGAGTGTATGTCGTCCGACTAAGTATTTTGTACAAATTATTGAGAAAAAAAATGTATGGGTGCTGATATGGCAAAATTAACAAAATAGGTTTTACACCGACTACCGAATACAGTCCCTGTAAGTCACGACTCTTTTGCACAGTGCGCACTGGCAACATACGGCTCAAGTTAAACCTGAAGTTATCTCGCTAACCCCCAATCCTAGTACAGGCTTAGGCTTGTACCTCTTTTCTTTTAATCTATGTTCAAATTTCATTCAGTGCATGGGCAAAAGCTAAAGACACTTGTCATTCGTTATCACTCTGAAAGATTTGATTTGTGTATGTTCAAATGAACGGAAAAGCACCTCAGGTATACGGGTTGCAAAGCTATTTAATTTAATTGTAAAATAGAAAATAGTCCTTAAACAAGATTGAGTGCTCTGCGGTTAACAAGTGTCTGTATATGTGCAGTGAGAGTAACATCCTCATTATCATGAATAATTGGGTCAGTGTCTTGACAGAACAAAATAATACAACACCTTGGAATAGGGCGATAAAAATGAAGAACAGCCTGCAGGAATGACTGGCCATTAGTGAGGAACCATGGTCACTCAGAGTGGGAGATACGAGAATGATTTATAGCGGCTCTGCAGGTTAGTTAAAGCTACAGTTCATGTTAAGTATAATTCCTGCTCTGGGGGAAAAAAAATAACTGCTGGGGTGTTACACATCATTTGCAGACTGGGTTATGTAGATCGAAAAAAAGAAACACATCTTAAATTGAATGCAGTCAGAGTTGAAAAAAAAAGTAGAAGTTACAGGAAGTCGTTAATAGACACTAACATCTAGGTTAGTGGCGGGGCATCAACATTCATGTGTGGGCAGAAAGAGAAAGTGAAAGTGTAAATTGAAACATCAGCTCTTGTAAAAGAGCAGAAAAGCAATTTCATTGTCTGGCCATCTGTAAATTAAAATAAGGAATTTACTTTGTGCACAGTGACCCTTTAGTCGCTTTGGGAAAAGGTTGGACCAAACACAATCAGAAGAGACATGAAAGTGATCAGACTGCTGCCTGGTACTGACAGATGAAAGATGGCTTTCTCTGATTACTCTTATTCCCTTTAGGGGTGTTTGCAAATAGATTGAATGTACAACAATCGTTAGCCTAATATTATGTTATGCTTTTGGTTGTATTATTTAGTTTGAAAACGTTTCACAAAACTTGCAACAACATTTTGTCAAAGTGGTATCTTTAACTCCCATCTTATCATACTGGTACCCACCAAAATAACTATTTAATAAATGATCTTTATTCTTAGAATATAGCAATCGTGGTATAGTAAAGAACAAACCTGATTGAGGGCATTGTGGTTCCCGATGTTTGTCACTGTTCACTTGGTTTGTTACCACTGGATTGGTGAGGGATCTCTTCCTGCTTGTTATCTTTTTTCTTTGAGGAAAGGCAGGGTTTCCCTTGGCAATGGCAGCATATATGCAGAGTTTGAGATCAAACGTAACATGTAAAACAAAGTTTTACATTACATCAATAAAACAGCAATAGAAATATAATTGTATTACAGACTTGGGTATTTACTTATCACGAAAAGCCTTACCTTGGCCTTGTTTAGATGAGCAGAGCTAATTAATGCTGCCATGTGGATCCTGGCCTCATTTGGATCATCTAAGACCCTCTTATCAGCATTGAGTAACATGGCATATAAAATACAAACAATACAGACAAACATACAAACAATACAGAAAATAAAGAGAGAGTGAAAGTAGTTGAAAAAGAACTGCAGTGTGTGTGTGTGTGTGTGTGTGTGTGTGTGTGTGTGTGTACAAATATGTGATTTTGTTTTAGGGGTGAACTGTCCCTTTAAGAGGCTTTACCTTAGTGTAGGGTTAGGGACAAGGGGGTAAGCTTCTCCTCACAACGCGTACCTCCTATGGCGCCATTTTGATGCTAACAAGCACTCACCCCCCGTTAGCATTCCATTGACTGCCATTCATTTTGACGTCACTTTGACAGCGAATAACTTTACATCTGAAGCGTTTAAAGACTTTATTTGTCCATTGTTTATTTCTAAAGAAACACAACAATGTATAAAAGGCTCCATTACCTTGTACCTCACGTTATGGCTCCGTAGCAGACGTTTTTGTAAAAATAAGCTAACGATTGTGTCATAACCACGGGACTTACTGTCAAAAAAAAAAAGTATAGTACAGGAGAAGCTCGCAGGCAGTTTTGACTTACATTAGCTGTTTAAGTTTAATTACTAATGTTAACTAGCATTTTAGTTAGCAATAATTAGCCTGTGTCCATGTTATCGCCTTACATATACCTACGCTCTCCGTCTCTGCAATATTCGGAATGATTGAGATTTCTCTTGGCACAGCTACCAGAAGACTTGGCACTACAACTTTCAGACAGGTTGCTCACGTCACATTTACGTCGTCTCTCTCAGTTGGAGGCTGCTCAGTAACGCTCGCCGGAAAAGTGCTTCTAATAGCCTTCACTGGTCTCCGTCCAGAGCAACGGGATCTGTTGGGCCATTCTTATATACAGTCTATGGTTAGGGACTGAGCGTGGTACACAGCTTATGAGAAACTGAAAGTAAACATCCCATGCCATGCCTGAGTAGAAGTCAACCTGCCACCCACCACCTCTGCACACATTTCTTCTTACTCTTCCTTCCATGGTCTTCCTCTGATGCCTTTGCAAAGAAACATGATCTAAGTCCTGTTTTTTTTCTTCCCGTTACGATCTTTGACATCATCCATCATTATAAAGTTCATTATCAAGATGTTTTCCTAGCCTGTCATTAGTCTTGGCTAACATGAGGTGATTGATGTGGCCCACCGCTGATGAAACTACTGCTTGATTCCTGTCATTAATCTAGATTGTACGTGGTGTCATCCTTCGGTCTCTTTCTTCTACAACAGTGCTATGAGGCGCTCCACAAAGCCAGGGTATGAAAGTGGCAGTCACAAGAAATGAAGACAAATAATATTTGAATATGTAAAACAGCTTTGCCACAAGTCCTCTCGATGCCAGTCAGCATGAATCATACTATGTGTATACTATAACTGTATTCCAAAAAGAAACTGAAAAGCATTGAGTTGGTAAGCCTTAGGCTTAATAGTAGAGTAGAGTTTAGTAATGTCACTCTGTCTCAACTGAGATGGATGTTTTGTGCATTTGATTTGGCTGGTAATGAACTGTGAAGGTGTCTGCGAGACAAAAATCCATTGTTTAAAGGAGGGTTCCTGATCTACAATGCAAATTCCAAAGTTGACCAATTTCAAGTATAGCTCGTAGGAGGTATTAATCACAGTTGGCTCCCAGGAGCATTAATTCTTGTCTCATTTTCCACCCATAAAGCACGTCAGACAAAGAAGAAACAGTCTATGGTTGGAGATTAAATCTGCCACCCACTAGTTTTATGCATCTTGGAGAGAATAAACATCCTTGCTCAAGATAACTAGACTCACTTGCAGTTTGTCATTTCCTACCTACACAATGAAATACTAATTCCACTGCAGCGGACCATCCATCTCACCAGAAATTCCTCTCATGCTGAAAAATGCAATTTCCTGCACACAGTGCTTTACTCTGCACCAGTTGTCGATACAATTACATGTTTGCTATAAAGGGCAAGTCACCATTAAACCCTGAGCATTCATTTACAACACAAAGCTTCCTTTTTAGATGAACAAACTGATTCTTACACACCGGGATCTCTGTCCTCTTTTGGTATTTCTGTCCTCTGCAAATAACTGTCTCCTGGCCAGCAATATGTGGTACTCCACATATTGCTGGCCAGGGGCGGAGCTAGACTATATTGTAATTACTATATTGTATATACTAATATTGACAACTGTTAAAATAGCTTTTATATCCTATCCATGAACACAAATTGTCACTTATTGAGCCAAGCAAGTCTATGTCTAAGCAAAGCCACTTAGACAAGCTTGTTTCTTCTTTGAAGAACAAAGAAAGAACAGCAAGCAGCACTCTACATGCATCAGTAGCCTGGCTGTTCACACCAGAAGACCCGTTTCTGCTCCTCTACTCTTTTCTAATCACACGTAGCTTATGCTGATGGCTTATTTGATGATTGTCTTGACATTTGATTGACATAGACTAGACCTGCACCTCTGTCTGCCTGCTTGTGTGTGTGTTCATTACTCTCCGTTTAGACACAACAAATTTGTGAAATAAGTACAGAAGGAGCATAAAAGCTTTTTTCTACTCACCATCGTGGCAAGGACAGCTCCCACCCTGGCTTTGATCTGTTTAACCTGTTGCCCTCAAGGAGGCGCTACATGTGCATCAGAACAAGGACTAACAGATTCAAGAACAGTTTTTTTTCCAAAAGCCATAACCACTCTGAACTCATACATGCACTGACTTCACAGTCTAACCCCCCGACCCCAGGACTTTCTTCTTCCCACCTACTGTGCAATATTTACTATTTAATACTATTGATAATACTGTGCAATTCCATTACTGTGCAATATCTGTATACTGTGCAATATCATTACTCTCATTGTCCAATATCCATTACTCATTGAATATGATCACCACTATTGTATATAGAAAGTGTCTCAGAACTGTGCACCTTACCCCCCTTTTTTGCACTACTTATTTTATTTCATGTTGTTGTTATTTTACGTACATGTTGACAATAAATGGCATTCTATTCTATTCTCTATTCTAACACTGCTGGAGACGAGCAGTGAGTTGTAAAAAATGACATCAAGAAAAAAGGCGATCTCTACAGGCTCACTTATGGGTTGGTGTTCGTGACCCATGCATCACTTAAACGTGCATCTTTTAACCCCACCATGATCTTTTCCTAACCCTAACTTCAAGCTGCCTACACATGATCTGCCCTGCGCTGGCTGGGCCATGGTTTTCCTACGGGGAGAGCAGTGGAGACAACTCGTAGCACTACCCTTGCTATCGTGCACCGCTCAGAATTGCCACCCAGTGCTGCGCTCAAAGTTCAAATTATTTCAACTTTGAAAGGCGCAACCAATTCCAGAGGTAATGATTATGTATACTTGTACAAATTGAAAAAGGCATGCCATGTGTAATGACGCACAATGGCTGGTTTTTGGCTGGTTGGAAGATGTGGCAAATGGACACAGACAGCAAGAAGACTTGCTGGCAAACGAGGACGAGTGGCTTATATGCCGGTTCCGACTGCCTCAAGCTGTCCTGTTGGATCTCTGCGCTGTTTTGGGCCCAGTGTTACAGAGAAGCACTGTGAGAAACCACGCATTGCCTGTCCCACTTCAAGAGGGGTCAGCTCTGACGTCCAGTGGCAAAAACACTTTCTCTGTGTGGCGCTAGGCGTTTTTTTGCATCAACTTTAATATCGGACCATTTCTTTTTAATTTGGCCCACGGTCCGACCTCTGAGGCTGTGGCATTAACTGCGTCTGCAACATATTCTCACTCTACAGCTTTTTTGGCTTAAAGCAGCCATATTATGCTCATTTTCAGGTTCATAATTGTATTTTAAGGTTGTACCAGAATAGGTTTACATGGTTTAATTTTCAAAAAACACCATATTTTTGTTGTACTGCACCGCTCTCTCTCACTGCTGCGGATCCTCTTTTCAGCTGGTCTCTGTTTTAGCTACAGAGTGAGACCTCTTTTCTTCTTCTGTACTATCTTTGATTGCACTGCACATGCCCAGTAGCTCAGATGTAGATCATGTCAGCTAGCTAGCTCCATAGACAGTAAAAGAAAGGCTGTTTCTACAACTTGGGTCAGTTACAAGGCAGGGTTAGCTAGGAGACTTTTAAATGAGGGCGCACATGTAAGTAGTTCTTTTGTAGATTATGGTGAACTTGTGTGTGTTGTAGCAGTGCTTTGCTATTGAGAACGAGGTAGCATGCTAGCGTTAGCATGCTAGCGTTAGCAAGCTAATGGTTGCGGTTAGCCTTCTCGTTTCGGCTTGTGACGTCACAAGCCGTGCCGATTTTGAACAGCTCACCCAGAGACTGAAGACAGGACACATTCAGAAGCTGTTTCTCACTCTAAACAGCATGGATGGATTTCTTTCCAAGTTTGTATCTGTGTGGAAGCACCAGAGACACAACATAACACCCCAAATCCCAGAAAAGTGATTTTTTTCATAATATGGGCACTTTAAGTAACGCCCACACTGTGCCTTACAAACATGTTTTCCTCTTTTCCACCTCTCAAACAAGAACTACAACTTCACATTGAGTGAAAGTCCTTTGTTTTCCTCTGTGAACATGATGTCGGTATGGATGAATATTTATTTGGGGCGTTTCACTGACTATTTAAGGGCAGTTATGGGCGGCACATTTAGAGACGATTGTGATTTATGAAGGGAAACCGGCGTAGGACGTGCGTGTGCACGGTTTCATAAATCTGAATATTTCTGTGCATACGCAACGTATCTTTCGTTCGTATGCCACTACTGACGCAAATTCGCCCCGCACAGTTTTATAAATGCACCCTACCTCGTGGTTATACCTCGGATCATGTGTAGCTGGCTTAATGGTTTTACCCTGCATGTTGAAAAAGTGACGCCAATAGGTCCTGACCAAGTGTCAGTATTTGACAAGTTGGGAGTGAGAATAGGCTCGTTCAAGATGAACCAGGCCTGTGATGAATCTATCACCGACGATCGCCGCCCAATGCATACCAGTTAGATTTGTGTCCGACTTGATCCCAACTTGCTCTGACGTCATGCACACGTGGGCAACGATAACTTCACAAGATCACGGCAGCCGCAGTTTTTAGAGCAAGGCGCCGCAGTTGCTTTCAACCGACTGCTGGACCCAGGGCATGATGGGAAATGCCTGGCTCTCAGCTGATCTAACAGCTGATTGGTTCAAAATTGACTCAACACAACAACTCAACAGTAGCGCGAAGTGAACAACAAGTAAACTTGCTGACTGTTTTGTCTGGACAGAAGAGGAGGTGGAGTTATTGCTCCAAACAATGCACACACACGGCACACACACAGACACACAAACACAGCACACATACATACATGCGGCGCACATACACGGCACACACACACATGCACACATACATGCGGCGCACATAGACACACACACACACACACTGCGTTTTTACCCTATAGACGGGTGGAGTGTTTTTAAGATTTCCACTCTGGAGGGTGGTTTCACTTTTTTTGTGTTTTTCAGCCCCAAAAACACCATGCAGACGGCCGTCAACTATTTGAATTTGAATTGGTTCACATACCTGTTCCTGTAAAGGATTGGTTTGCCATAATGGTTTGCAGTGTCCTTTTGTTAAGATGAAAAAAAGTCTCAGATGGTAGACTGAGGTGTTAATAACTTGCCAGAATTTACAGCTAAAGTTAAGAGCAGGGATTTAAAAGACGCTCAGACGGCATACTTCAATTATAGTTTTATCTTCTATTTCATAGAGGTGGCCACACGTTAGCTTACTAAGCACAACTTTAAGGATTATAGTCTTTTCTTACAGCGTTTTGAAAAGGAGAGCGATTTTCAAATAATGGTGACCTAGTTAAGAATAATATATGTAAGAGAATATTCAAACACACAGTGAGATATTCACCAGACTCCAGGCCAATCTGGCTTTTAAATAGACTATATCTAATGGACTAATCAAAATAGCAGAAAAAATTCTATCAAATATAATTTTCTCCCCACTGTGCTGAGTTGTCTGCACATTCACTATTAACAGCATACAAGGCTGGCTTTCTGCTCCTTTTAGCTTCCCTGCTAAATAAAGGCAGTCTTTTAAAATGGAGGCCACATTAGAAAGCACTTACTGAATGTGTTAAAAGGTTTGCTAAAGGAAATGAAAAGAAAAGACAGAGATAAGCAAGTGAGCTTACTTGACTCAATGCTAAGCATACTCATAAGATAATGCACTGAGCCCCCCCCTCCCCCAACACTCAGTGGAGTAAGGTCAAACTGCAATTGGCTGTTTAAATAAGGATCACGATAAAATAAATTCATCGGGTCCGAGAGGAAGAGCAATATTACGTTGTCAACGTGTGCTCTGCTGCTTCAGCACAGAGGTTATTGTTCTATAGATTAGAGTGAGCTCCACAGCAAATGTAATGAGATTTCTACTGAGCAGACACTATTTGGGGACGTTTCAGATTTGCACAATAAAAACAAAATAAAAATCAAATAGTTAAAGAAGAAAAAAAGAGATGAGCGATCCAGGCAGATTTCCAAAGTTATTTAATTATGAGAGGTAAACAAAGTTTATCCAGCATGAAGACAGTAGCAGTCACTCGACTGTCAACTGGCTCCTTTCAATGCCAAAGGCCAAAGGCGATTTCCTAGCGGATGACTGAGCTTCTCCCGTCTCTAAGGGAGACGCCAGCCACCCTCCTGAGGAAACCCATTTCGGCCGCTTGTACCCTGGATCTCGTTCTCTCGGTCATGACCCAGCCTTCATGACCATAGGTCAAGATATGAGATGATTAAATGTTTTGATAGATCAGACATTGTTACTGAGCATCACTGACTTGTGTAGTCTTGCGCATTAATATATTCGGGGGAGTTAGAAACAGGCTGCAGTTGTCAAGTAGACAAGCTCTTGGCCTTTCTCCACATGTAAAGCTGCAGTTGTACAGCCCTGGTAAAGAGACGAAAGGGCAGAACAGGAGTCTATGTAAAAGCAGAACAACACACCTCACCCTGGCCACTTCAGTGGGTCTGTGTCCTTTCCCTTTTATTTGCCAAGTGGTCCATGTACTCCCCCAGCCCATCAGCCAGCCTTTGTCAGCAGCCACGCTGGCTGCCTTTGCCTCGATAGAAAGAACATATGCTGCTCTGTAGTGCTCTAACACCCTCCATGTTCTTGCTAAAAAAATTATGACACCAGTGAAACCTTCTTGGTTCTGTACAACATTGATTTTATGGACTTTAACCTAACGTCACTCCTAAACTATATATTAGCCACAGAACTTAAAGCTATAGTGCATAGTTTCTGTCCCCCCCCTTGGGGAACTCTAAGTAATGAAAACAAAACTGTCGCACGTCCACATAATACAAGCATTTAGTGATAGCCCCCACCCCTCCCCCATGCAATTGCTAGTAGCCAAGGAGGACACTGAGGATAAAAGAAAATATGGACTCTTCAGATAAGGTAATTAAGAGGTAATACTGAGAAATACAGAGAGAGTTGTGTGGAGCTGAGTCTTAATAAGCTTTGTAGCAACTCATTTGTCAATGGCTTGAATGTAATAGACGTTTGTTAATATCAAAAAGTTACGCACTAAAGTTTAAAGTACTTTAAAGGCTCTAAGACTTGCTAAATATGATTTTGTTTGTGCCACTGTTGGGGACTGGCCACAAGCGAGACTATCTCCACAGCATTGTGTCAGCGCTGGAGTAAGGTCTGGCTACACCACCTATTTTTTCTGGATAGGGAAAAAATTCTCTGGCTTGTTTGTATTTCTTTAAACCAATCACAACCGTCCTGGGCGGGCCTAATGTTTTAGAGTTTGGTGATGGCTAGTCTATATCCACAACGTTCCACTTCTGGGATTGCTCCGTTGCCGACAGAAAATCAACTGGATTTCACTCATTTAGGCCAGATAACCATTGCCTTGGGCTTCCTTTGTGTTGGCACTCCAGTGGATTTATGAGGACTACGGTTAACCTTTTCTCAGATCTCTGCAGGATTAATCCATACAGCTAGCTAGACTATCTGTCCAATGTGAGTTTTCTGTTGCACAACTAAAACAACTTTTGAACGTACATGTGTTCCAACAAAACAAGTTCCTTCCCGAGGCTATTTTGCAGAGGAGACATTGCTCTGTACGGCGCTTAGCACGTCGCTTAGCTTAGCACAAGACAATTGTGATTGGTTTAAAGAAATGCCAATAAACCAGAGCACGTTTGTCTCCCATCCCAGAATGCTGTGTGGACTTGCCAGGCCCTCCTCCGCAGCGCTGTGGAGGAAGGTCCCAAAATTACCATTTAACCTAACCACCTGTAACATGAACAAAGTATAAACTAGACATAAACAAACCAACCAAGTTGGGTGCCGGAAAGGCATTAGCCTTCCAGGAGGGAGAGCCATCTTGGATTCACCAAGTTTATATAAATAGTAGATATAGTAATGAAGCAGAAAAAGTTTGGGGCAGATTTACTGTATGATGCCTACTGCAAATTAATACAACTTATCTGGGAGATTTTTTTGGTTCTTCAAACTTCTGAACATATTGGAAAGGATGTCAAAATCAAATCTCCTTTGACATGATTGCTGCAAACATATAGAGCCCTATTGTAATGATCTAAGCGCACGGCGTGAAGCGTCTGGCGCAGGTGCGTTTAGGGCATATACAAATCCACTTTTGAGCGCTCGAGCAGATCATATCATAATACTATTAGACCAGGTTGAAATCACAAAAATGTGCCTAAATAAAAATCCTCAGGCATTTTTGACTAAAAGTTGGCAAATAGACTATTCTAGGGGTCCTGAATCCATTTTTGCTGTTTGCCAAACTGTATCTCTTATGTGAAACTCAGTAGAATGTTGGAGGAAGTGACATCAAGATGGGCAGCAGCGTAGAATCTTCCGGTCTCCACCCCATTGTCTCTGGCGGAGGAAGGACAGGATACCGCTTGTTTGCTTGGCGCCACAAAGCAATTTGGTAATGTGCTCAACGGATGGCTGAACGGCCGACCAGTGATGCACTGTCGTTTCACCACTGGTTGGCCGTTCAGCCATTCTTGACTCTGGTCAGGGCCCACTTCATTGAATGTTTGGCCAGTGCGTTTAACAACAAAGTTCCTTTCATCAAATTCCTGGACTTCTGGGGGGAGTTGATGCATCTCGCTAATGTAGATTGTTCCCCAACGAGCATAGTTGGTGTGCCCGTATGTCATGAAGAAAGCAATCATTCGCTGGAAGGAATGCAAGTGCAATTTCCAATTGCCTTCTTGCTGAGCACCAGTGAACATCAACAAGATCTCCACCATCTCCATGTAGCTCCACCAAAACTTGAAGTTCAGATTCATGTTTGATTTCTCAAAAGAAGACAGAATATTAAGGAACTCTTTGGTAGCCAGGAATGTGAGTAGATCTTCAATGTCTTCACTGCTTGATTTCTCTTCCAGCGTCTGCTTCAGAGCCTGATTTTCATTTTGGATGAAGTTCATGAGTTTTGGAATTAGGATTCTCCACATTGCTTGGATCGTGATTTTATGTGCACGCATTGCACATCTTCTCGTCTTTGCCGAGGATGACTTGTTCTGCTGTACCTGGACCAAAACGTCCACTTTCAATCCATGCTTGCATCAAACCAGACGATTGCATGTGTTTGCTAATCACCTTCAGGAAGGTTAGAGATGTGTGCAGGCCACCCATTCTGATGATCAGAAAATCCTGATATTCATCTTTTGCCCATTTGAGTCCATAATATTACTGTAAAGTGCTTTGTCAACTGTAAGGACCACGTGTTGTTGACCAAGAGCTGTTGCAATGTGCCTGCATCTCTGTATTACTGTGTTGAGTGTGTCGAGTTCATGGGCGGGAGCTTGTACAATTGGCATATAGCCAATACTTGTGACCTCTGAGTTGGTCGTGCTGATTGTCTGATTGAAATTGGTCCAACCTGTCTTAATATCTGCATCTTGCCGTTTGACAAAAAACTTAATGTCCTTGGCAAGTGCTACACGTGCTGATGGTCTTGAGAAACACTAAGAACCTTTCTTTGAGTGTCGTCTTTTTTATTTTGAGCAGCTTTATCATCATGATCCACTTCTAAGAGACCCTGTCCACCAAACATTAAGCAAAGGAACATGAAGAGGCTCTCTGGAACGCATGATATCATTTCCTCTTCGCTTACTACAAAACCTTTGTATGCTGTTTGTGCAAGTATGTCACTTCTCAGTTTTAATGCAGCGTGGATCAATTCCATGAACCATTCAGGGGCCGTGTATTTTGGTATCAGTGAATGTTCTTTAGGTTCTGATAGCAGGGTTGTCAAAGGGACATGTCCAAATTCAACTGGAACAAGCTGAATTTCCCGCTCTAGGTTGATGAAGTCATATGTATTCCTTATCCTCTACTTTGTGCAGCTGCTTTTACTGTCAAAAGGCCCTGTTCTGTCGCATTGTATAGCTTATCTTTTTTGGATTCTTGGCATATAATGTAAGAATCCAATGACATTGTCTGGTCAGGCTTCGAACTACACACAGCTTCCATAATGGTGATCTTATAATCTGACCAACTTCATGGGTACAATTCTACAACTGGAAATATTTTGTGTTGGTTCATGTCGCTCTTTAGATATAGAAATTAATTGTGATGAAAAATACGATGTGTGGAAATAACTGCAGAAAGTAATAGAAATAGAAAGTAGAATAACAAACCTCTTGGATAACTCCGAACTCAATTCACACACTTTGATCCAAAGACAATAGTATGCATGTGGCTCCAAACAAGTGACTCTCGCATTTTATATATTCTATTTGTCCATTTGAAATATAAGGATAAAAACATATTTTCATGACTACAATGAGAAATAATGCAGTTATCATCGTCGCAAGTATCTTAATTCCCACCTAAATAAACTTTCTATACTTGTTAATTGATGTAAAGTTTAAAAATATGTAATTTCCTGACATTTTAGAGGTCATCTTGGAGTTTGCGCTCTACTGAGTTTCACATAAGAGATACAGCTTGGCAAACAGCAAAAATGGATTCAGCAGAAAAAATACCCCTAGAAAAGTCTGTTTGCCAACTTTTACTCAAAAATGCCCGAGGGTGTCAGATTATCTGAAAATCGACCTAGTCTATATTTCACATTTTAATATTTTTTATTTTTAATCTTCTGCATGTTTGTGTGCTGCCGAGTGTCCCTGTGTGTGTGTAACAAGCATAGTGTGCTCGCGCGCTGTGCACGAGCCTAGGCGCATTTTACTAATGCGCTGTTAAAATAACAATGAAATGCTGCGTTATTGACTTTAGACCAGGTTTTTGTTGGTCAATGGCGCGATCACTTTCCGCTGCCTCAAGATAGCAATACGCCAAAGATGCACCTAAACACACATCCCTGTAAGACCAGCACACCCATGGGCGCACAGATGGGCGCAGGTGCATTTGCTATTTAAATGACGTAGGCGCTGGACGGGAAATTGATAACTGCGTGGGTCTTAAACTAGAAGGCGCTTTGCGCTGCGCCATGCCAGGTGCAAGATAGGGCCCATAATGAAACAAATGCTGTGTATAACTGGCTGATACAAATCAAAATGGACTGCACTGTGTTGAAATCCAGGATAAATACTGATTCATGCAGTCAAATAAGGTACAGCAGTAAGGTAAGAAAGAAAGTCAAGAAAATGATGTAGTACTTTTGTTGCAGTGTTGTCTTCTGGTTTTGTTCTGCTGAATACAAAATGCCTGTGAAGTGCTCTTTGCACCTGTTTTAATTACTGCAATATTCTTAGTTTTTTGTCCCTGAAGAGCTTTCATTGACTGAAAACTATTGCTAAAATGATAATTAAAAGGACCAAAGGTGCATCTTTGTGCTACAGCATCTCTCTCCCTCTGTGAGCCTGATATGTATATCAGCGCAGCATCAAATTTAACACCTGCTTCTCCCACACCTTTAATCACAGATACAGTTGTCTCTGCTGCAGCGATTAATCAACAGTGATGAATCAGTGTAGCATCCATTTGTATAAATTTCCAATTCCTCCTCCCATATGCAGGCCTACACAGGATCACCCTGAAAAGGTTTCTGCAGTGACTCAAACGATAGTTACGTATTGTAACTCCAGATTCTATGAGTATAGGCGCAGCCCTCTAAGAGCTGTCGCTATTGGGTTTATCCCTAAGCGCATGCATCGTGAAGATTTTCTTTCCTGTCCTCATGCCCAGCACGGGCCTCAACTACGTCCACAGATACTATATATTATAGGTGCGGAGACGTAGCTGAGCATTTTCTTCAGCCAGTGTTAGTGGAGCAGGTGGCGTATACGTAACAATCGTTCTATTTCATATAGGCTTCGCCCTCTAAGAGCTGTCGCTGTTGGGTTAAGGGCGAAGCTGATGTAGTCAACGCCACCTGCGACACAGGGTCCACAAGCAGAACAGACTAATTCCTCTTCTTATTTGCACTGACAAGTCAATGTATCAAATAATATATTATTCTGATAAAAGCTTGTCATGATTATGAATTGGCCTAATACTGATTGTATTTTGGACGGCGGCTCCTGGACATACACATTCCCACTCAAAAGGCTGCGAGCAGGGGCTGGGAGTTGAGCCAGCATCGCTATGCCTCTCAGGTCCACTGCCTTCTTGATGATGTCTGGCAGGTCCAAGAAGAGAGCCTTAGCGGTGGAGAGTGGAGCCGCTTGTGGCAGAGGGGAAGACCGCCAAGGCGATGCCCCTGGCCGTTCCGGAGACGGGGAGAGCCATAGTGAGAGGGCATCGTCACCCGTGTCAAGGTCCAGTCCTCCCAGAGGGGAGGAGGGAAAACCGGTGAGAGAAACGTCTTCTGGGGGAATCGAGTCAGCGGACTCATGCCCATCGAAGCAGTTTCAGGGTGTCGCCGAGATCCTGTCGGTCCGCCCAGCTGCCGTCCCCTTCACCGTCGACCTGGAGAGCCAGAAAAACGTCCACCCGCCGATTAAGCTCTTTAGATGGCAGGCGGGCGCAGAATGGGCAGGAGGCCTGAGGGGTGAGCGCCATCCTGGTGTGAACGGGACCGAGGCAGGACTCGCAGCTGGGGTGGAGATCCAACAGCAGGATATAGCCAGTCCGGCAGTTGGTACAGAGGCGAACACCACTGGAGGTAGAAGTCTTCATACTGCTGACGCTGAAGAACAACTGGGAGCAGAGCTATGTCTCCGCACCTATAATATACAGTATCTGTGGACGTAGTTGAGGCCCGCGCCGGGCTTAGAGGGCGAAGCCTATACGAAATAGAACACATTTGTTAGCTGCTGCGTTTCTCTTATTTTGCTAATACAAAATGTAAGTGTAGTCAACATCTGTGAAAGAACATAAATTCAACCAATCACTTTATTACTTCTGATAGTTTGCAATTGACACAGCTGCAAAAAGCTAATCTTGTAGTTCTGAAAAAAAAAATTGTAAGAAAGCTAATTTTGACCTGAGAAATTGAGAAAACTTGATGAGAAGTCATTTTTGTCTTCACCGCACAACTCCAGTGCAGCTGTAAAGGCAGTTTTGTACCAACAGCTTAGTGTTCAATCGGTTTCTTTTTTCAGTGTCAGCCCTGCAGAGATGGTGCCTGCAGCCTTTGAGGTGGCTCATCTGATTCCAAATGATATAGAGATATTTTCCCACTAAATGCTCCCTCTCTGTCCTCCCTGAGAGAAATGTACCCTCTTATATCCCCTGTATCCCCATCCCAACACACTCCTATCACCTTGTGTGCTGCTGACAAACCTGGGTGTGTGTGCATGTGTGTGTAAGTTGACAGTGATGGATGGGACCTGGCCACCGCCTCCACCCTCCATGCCACTCAGATGCTGAGAGAGCCCTATGCTTTATTCATGAGATTTGGAGGCAGGAAGGAAAAAAACGATTCCAAAAGGTTTAAGAATATATTAGGGGAACTCTCTTGGATGTCAACTGACTTGTCTGGTAGTGGTAAGCAAAAAGAGTCTTAAGGTTTCCACTTCGAAGTCTGTGGCAGATGGAAAAAGGAGCAGGACCCCCACCCAAACACCACCAGCCCTGCTTTCACACACCCACGTCCAGTACTTAGGTAAATGTACTTAGTTACTTTCCACCACTGCAAAAGAATACATTTAAATTTTACCATTACATAGATAGAGGAGTACAAGAACAGTATTGCATCCATCCATTTTACAGGGTCATGGGGGGCTGGACCCTATTTTAAGGGGATGGAGGAATGTAGGGGTGCCTTCAGTACAGGAATGAGATGGCTTGAGTGGCAGCGTTTGAAAATACATCATACAAACGGTTTGCAAGATTGAATGTCTACATTAGAAAATGGGGAAAGTACTTCAGCTCTCTGGAGGGCTTCTAAGAAGCCAGGTGCTGTGGAGAGGTGTATACTATGTGCTTATGGTGTTATCACATATACATACTATGTTCATTTGGTTTACAGTATTGTCTTGAATGTTATGGTTATTATTTTACCTACATTTTTGTCTTAGTAAGTGTACCTAAGTTGACAACCGAGGCCTACTGCATATGTGGGGATGACGGGTGGAGTGGTTCAGGAGGGGAGGGGATGTGTTCATGTTGTAAACTGTATGTTTCGTATTTTGTTTAAAGCAACAAAAATGTTAATCACAAAAAAGAAATGTGCTTATATTTACATACAAGTTGCATTATATCCAGGTGTTGAAATATAACTGCCAGTAAGAGAGTTTACATATGGGATGGAAGTGAGGGGTCTTATTGTGAAATAAACAGGAAGTCTTCTTGTGGGAGTCGTGGAAGTGAATCGTGGAGCAAACATGGCTGTCACCAATAATAGGAGCTGTTGAATAACCTAAACAGTTGTCTTCTTGTTGAGTTACAGGAGCACCCGGAGAAAACCCACGCTGACACAGGGAGAACATGCAAACACCACACAGAAGGGCTCAAGCTGGCCTGCAGGTTCAACCTCAGAACCCTCTTGCTGTGCCGTGCGGCCCAAGTACTATGGAGCTAAATCAGGGCCAACTGTTTTGTTTTCAGTTCCACATTTCATGTTTTCAGATTCAAAACTTATTATTTTTTTTACGGCTTCAAATCTTTTTTTACAGTTTCAGATCAGTTTTTTTCAGTTTCAGACTTTTGGCCCTGATTTTGCGTAGGGGGCGTGGCTTCAACTCAGAGGGGCGTGGAATTATGAGTGACAGCCTAACAAAGAAGGCAGAAGACTCTCCTCAGTCATGTTGCCTTCAGGAAATTGTGTTACTGCGAGAACTATGACTGAATGCTTTCTATCCACCATATACATGTGATTTTTACTAAACAAACTGATGCTAGTGACAAAGTTCCATTTAAAATACTGTTTTGGACAACACTTGGTACCAATTACACTATAAGAGCAATAAACTGTGCCAGATTGTGCAGTTCAGCAGGAACAATGACTTCTCCCACTTCCACGTACGACTTTGAATGAATGCACCACAGTATTCACTCGGCAGTCAGCATGGCGTCCGCTCCGCCAAGGCAACCCTGGCGCCAGCGCACAGGTAAGACATATGAAAGATATTAGCATTTTTGAATAAATACTTTGGGACATTATCCCCGCAGTGGCATTTTTTTGTCATTAACACATAAAGGGAAAATAGGTGGACAGCTGGACAAAGCTGGAAATGAAGCATCGCAGCCACTGTCGAGTTATGGTCATTCTGACAAACAGAGGTTAACAAAGACACTACACGTTAAAGTCAAAAAACTTGAGCTGGACACTGAAATTTGTGTAAAAACACCAGCTAGTGTGAAGCTAACATTAGTTAATGCTAACTTTAGTGCTAGCGATGCTTCATTTCCACACTGTAAGAAAAGATACACCATATAAAAATGAGGCAACAGATTACAAGCAATATTATTAATTAAATTTCACATGGTTTGGTATTGAGTAAATATGAATTAAATGAGACCCTTAATAGTTATCCATTTAATATGAGTATATTCGAATAGAAAACAGTACAGAATTAATTATAACCAAAACAAAAATATTGAGTTGATTTAAAAAAGATAAACTCCCTAATGTGTAAATAGTACTAATACAAATTAATTTAATTCTACATATCAATGATATATAATTGAGTAATAATCATTTACATTAATCTGCACATCGATTTGAATTTAATCAATGCAATAAATTAAATCTAAATATTCTTTCTTAGGAATAACTAGTCTATGGCCCAGAAAGTACAGAACTTAACAAATACTCAAATAAGAATTTTATTAGCAATTCACTTTTGTGGTTCCGACTCATTGTAGTAGTGCTGGGCAGTATACTGGTATACGGATATTAATTTCCCACACGATATGAATTTTTCACATACCGTAATACCGGTGCAATGCCGCAAGTGACTTCAGAATGGGAGCCCTGTTAACTTCGTACCCTTCTCACTCATGGTTGTAAATTTACAACGACAATTAACCCACAACTAACTCTCTTTAATAGGATAAAACACCATAGCACACAACGTTTTGCGACTTTAACAATTTCTAACACTAATAATTTTACATTTAGCCTACAAATTTAAACAGCCGAACGGCATGCTGGGTAACATTATAGCTGCTAGCTAGCTAGGTTGACAGGAAGTACTTTTCAATTAAAATTAGCCTGATTACATTGATTTGAATTAACTCAATATTCTCTCTATTTGGGATTAGATAAATATAATGCTTATGTTTTATTTAACTACAATGGTTGGATTTTATTCCAAACATTTTTATTTGAAATTTAATTAAATATTTGCCTCAAAATCAAAAACACAATCATATTGAATATATTTTACCTAATACATTAATTCAAATCTATATGACCACAGAATAATTTCTTACAATGCAGCTTTGTCCAGCTGTCCACCTATTTTCTGTTTTATGTGTTAATGACAAAAAAAATGGGATATGGGATAATGTCCCAAAGTATCTATTCAAAAATGCTAATATCTTTCACATGTCTTACCTGTGCGCTGGCGCCAGGGTTGCCTTGGCGGAGCGGACGCCATGCTGACTGCCGAGTGAATACTGTGGTGCATTCATTCAAAGTCGTACGTGGAAGTTTATTGCTCTTATAGTGTAATTGGTACCACGTGTTGTTAAAAATCACATGTATATGGTGGATAGAAAGCATTCAGTCATAGCTCTCGCAGTAACACAATTTCCTGAAGGCAACATGACTGAGGAGAGTCTTCTGCCTTCTTTGTTAGGCTGTCACTCATAATTCCACACCCCTCTGAGTTGAAGCCACGCCCCCTACGCAAAATCGGGGCCAAAATTCTGAAACTGAAAAAAACTGATCTGAAACTGAAAAACAGATCTGAAACTGAAAAAAAAAGATTTGAAGCCGTAAAAAAAAATAAGTTTTGAATCTGAAAACATGAAATGTGGAACTGAAAACAAATATAAAAGTGAAAAATGAAAATTAATAATTTATTCAAAATAATTCCAGAATTTAATCTAAATTTTATTCAAACTGAAAGAAAAAAATGGTACGCTTATTTTTAGTTTGAATACATGATTTTATTTTTCAAGTTTTAGACCAAAACTTAAATTTTCAATTTCAAGATTTAGTTTTTCAACTATATATATATTTTTCAAATTAACAAAACATTTGGCCCTGATTTAGCTCCATAAAGTACTAGATCAATGAAATGTAATAAATTCGAGGAAACATGAGAAATTGTTGAGCTAAAAGGCTAAATCCCGGACTGCATTCCACAGGTTAGACCCAGCGCTGCCACTGGCCCCCGCTGTGGCCCCGCTGGGGTTTGTGCTGGCTAAATTCAAGCTGCCACAGCGTAGGGTGACCAGACATCCCCGGTTTCCGGGGACAATCCCCAGTTTCGGTGACCTGTCCCCGGCTGGAGCTGTCCCCGGAAATGTCCCCAGTTTTCACTGTGACTGACAGACCCGAAATTGGAATAAAAGAAAGAAAACATTGACCAAATGTATAGTCGCGCACCTACACGCGCAGGCTCAAGACAGCCAGAGCAAGCGCTGCTCAGTGCTCAACTTCGGTAAAGTTAATATTTGAATAATTAAATAGAGTTGTGTCTCTAAACTTCCCTCACATGTAATTAGTCTTCTGCTGGTTATACTACATCACTTACTTTTCAAAAATAGGCATATGCATAATTTGGGGGAGTATTTTTTGCCATATTTTTTTTTTTTATATATGTCATAATTACAAAGAGGCATGTCTCCAAAACTACTCCACACATAGAACACCTCTTGCTTGTTGTCTGAATTTATTTTCAAAGTGCACCAGATTGAGGCATTTAAATGTTAAAATAGACAAAATTTTCTTACATATAGGCTTATGCCCCAGTGAAGCTCTAGGTCTAGTGACGCCCCTGGGGCAGTGTCCCCGTTTTAAGTTTACAAAGATAAAAACATTACCTGTTTTGGAGGTATTTACACTTCTGAGCTGAAAATGTCCCCGGATTTTATCTCAGAAATCTGGTCACCTTACCACAGTGGCTCACTGAAAGTCTGTCTCCGGAGCGGCTACCCTCTCCCGTAGCAGTCTCATAGGGGCGGGAAGTGAGGCCGAACAGCCAAGGGGTGCGTTAGCTAGTTAATTTGGTCCAAATGTTAAACTTACACAGACAAGTGTTTTGTGAATCTGCTCTTCACTGCTCTTCCTAAACGATCAGCTGTGTGTCTCGGTAAACCATGGACATATACAGGTAACTTGAGTTGTGAGAACTGAATGTGGAAATTTATAGAGAGTTTAGTTTTCAGTGAGGATCAAATACATTTTCAGACCAACTGAATTAAATTTCACAATATTACATAGAATTGTGTTACTGCTTAAGGGTTTGCGATAGATTGCAGCCTTATTATTACTGTTAAGTCTGTTGCATTAAGGTTTCATGTTGTTCCATAATGAAATTTAGACAGTCAGCCATCCTCTCTTACCTCTCAGTATGAGCACACTATCATCAAAGCAGGCTATCTTTTCCACAAATGGGTTTTGGTGTGGATTATGAGTGTATTTCTCGTATCCATTGCAAAACAAGCATAGGATGGGGCAAAAGCTCTGCCCATAGCTATGCCACAAGAGTGCAGGCAATAAGAATCCAAATACTTAATAATTTCTGACATTGTTAGTAAGAATTAATTAGGAGGCAAAATCCCATCTGGACATTTGTTGAAGTAATAAAAAACAATTCACTGACATAGTAATTTGAAACTGTCCTCCCAAGAAAGAAAAAAGTATTAGTGTTTTCAACAAAATGATTATAGATCCACAAAGTCTGCAGAGGAAGGAGGTCAGGGTGGATGGATGAGTAAGCAAAACATAGGATTTGCAACAGGAGACCATTTATTGTCATTCCCAGCCAGACGGTGTAAACATTCGGGGCTCAGCCCAAACCTAGGGGGAGTCGGGGAGATGTTTTTCTCCCGTTTACAGCAGTAACGCTCTATTTTTTAAGTCATTTGAGATAATACAATGTCTACAAATCTGTATATCATTTGACAAAAAACATGACAGTTGCCAAGGAAAAAAATCATCCTGTAGAGCCTACATCCTATTTTGTATCTCCACCTGTCTTCATCATTCTGAAACCAGAACACAGCAAATGTTGAAGATGACTCATTTTCACTGCTGCCACCTAAAAAGGGTTCAGACATTGTCTGATGTTACTATTTTTACTATGTTGCATGACATAGGTAGGGTAGGAATTTGGCATAAACAGCATTACTAATCTTAAAAGCTATTTTTGTTATACTATGCTGGAGTTCACAGAATGAATATTTAGCTGACAAATCTGCTACATTTGAATCCAAGTGCCATAATTATCTGGGCTGCTGTAATTGAAAATCAGGGATCCCAACAATGCCAAGTAAATATGGTCTTCAATACTCTAACTTCAATATTAGGCCAACTAAAGACCATTTACTCAATTATATTAGATTTCTTTCCTAGCCTTACGGTACTTTATTTGATCTACTCCATGTTGACTCTGTCTGGTCACTCTGTTCTCTGTTCCTCCAATTTGCTTCTTAACTTCTCTCACTCTCTCATCTCCACCCATTTATCCCTGGAAATCTTCTCCACTGAAAGAAGAAAATATAAAACAAAGAAAAGTATAAAGATTTCTGATCCTATAGTTACTATATGATGCAGAAAAGATGAAATGCAATATTCTCTCACATCTACTCCTGGCACCTTTGCTTTCCTTTGCTCCTCTTTTCTTCTTAACTTCTCTCACTCTCTCAGGCAAGCTTGCTCACTGAGGTGACACGACTGAATGAAACACACGCACACGCACACACACACACACACACACACACACACACACACCTCATTACAATGTTAGGGCACACCTATAGATGACAATATTTCCCCAGTAATAGAACTTTTGCTCCATTGAGACTGAAGGAAAATGACACAAAGTTGAAGGTATTTTAAAAACCTACAAGATTCAGGACCCCAACCCCCCAACCTTAACCAAGTGGCTATTATTGTAATCATTATGATGAAGGTCCCCTAACCATAATGCACCATAAAAGTAGTTATTTTAATCCCAATCAAGAGTTTTTTTCTAAATGTAACTAAGTGCTTCTTTTAACATAAACCATCCTCTTTCCTTAAATGTAACCTAACTAAACCTTAATTATAGCTCTGAGACATCATAACACTGATTCCCTTTTCATCAGTGATTTGTAACAGTTTTGGAAAGCACTGCCAAATGTCATTCTATCCCATGCTTGCATGTGTCATTCTAGAGGGCAATCAGCCTATTTTGTTGTTTAATTTCTTCATTTTTGAAATTGTATACCACTTAGTGGGACTATGTTATACTATAAAGAATATCTTAAATTATATTCCATATGAAGAGATATTATCCTGGGAAATATCATTGTAACAAATATGTTTTCCACAGAGTAGAAAAAGAAACCTTCAGCTCACTAAGACTCACAGCAGATAATACGAGCTGAAACCTCCCCAGAACTCCTGAAGGGCTCTAAAGAAGTGTACCTGGCACAGAGAAGTGTACACTCTGTATTGATCTAGATGTCACTCTGAATATGCTCATTGACCAGCAAAGAGCAGCTGTGACTGTCCACCATTTTGTGTTCGCATGCCAACAACTGCCAGGTTTGTTGAGGAGCCTGCAGCATATGACCTGTGCGGAACAAAGCGAGGAAGCAGTGATCCCACATGTTTATAAAGAAAAGAGACTGGGATGAAAAATGACACTTCCTCCCTACTTACTTCTGTAGCCAAAATTTAATGTTTGTCTGTATGAAAAGATTTCCTTTCCCACTTTCCAACAGCTTAGCAAATAATCATTCAAACACCAGAGAATGTGCTACTGATACACATGAAAGGACTTAGCTGTGTCATTGGATGCACAACATGCCAGCAAAGAAACACAGAGAGGACACATTTCAGATGAAAAGTAGCTTTTATATATTGCCAGAGGCACATTGCTACATGATGTGCTGCTCTGTCAAAACTCCAGTCTGGAAATCAGGCTGCAGATATTTACTGGATAGAAAAGAGAAGAAAAGAAAAATAAGACGCAGGATGTCACAGTCAGCCTCAGTACTGCCTTTCCCATTCTGCCTCTCTGTCTTTAACTTCAGCAACTTTTTACTTCCCCAGCCCTCTGCATTCCCCATCCATCCATCCACCAGATGCCCTCAGACTTTCCTGCCATTCTTTTACCTGACCCCCCCACCTGATCATCTGTTTCCATTTTCCTTCTTCAGCCCTGCAGTATAAGATTATAGATTGTCAATGTTGCTCTGTGCCTTGCTTTCCATAAGGCTATTAAATGAAGGCTTAGACATGTTATCTGATCACATGGGAGCTATGGGGTATGACCAGGTGCCCAGGAAGTTCTCTGGGCTTTGAAGCAAATTCAACATAGTGGCCAAGCAATGGAATTGCAACGCCAGGCCCGTCACGTGATGCCCTCTGACCCAAATACTTACATGGTATAAGAGACGTCTGTAAATCTATAGATACATTTTTTTGAGCATCACAACCCCCGCAAAATAAAGACATGGTGTTCGCCCAGGTGCTATTCATCATCTCCATGTTCTATGATCGTGTGCCAGCTACTGAGCCATTCAGCAAGTGCAGATGGCGTGACTCTATTTTCGACTAATTCGGCTTTCTAGCCATCTGAACGTGTACCCTTAACCCTGTAACCTGTACCTGTCTGCCTCATCTGAACGCTGTACCATGCTCTGACTGGTGAAGTTGCTACCTGTGATTGGCGGAATTATTTCAGCCTCCTCTGCATACCTGTCGGCTAGCAACAAACCTGATTCCAGACCTGCTATCCTCGAGCCTGCACCCCGGTCTGGCTCCCATTCGGCTAGCCTCCTGCCCTGATCCTGTCTCCTCCTGCTCTGGTATCCAGCGGTTTGCCTGACTAGCACCTGCACCAACCTGCAGCCAGGTATTCCATTTGCCCAGCCGCCTTTCCCGACCTACAGCCTTCTGCTCACCCTCCACAGCGACTCCACACCCTGGCTGCACGTCTGTTTGCCCTCCAGTGCGGCTACGTCTGTCTGCCCTGCCCCCAGGCCATACGCCTGAGGTCTGCTGCTCCTCCCATGTCAACTCCCCAGGCCTAATCTTTCATGCCTTGCAGATCTCCATTGTCGAGGCCACCCATGTCTTTGGTTCCCTTTGAGTCCGCGGTGACAGCAGGGATAAATAAACATGTCGCTAGTGTCGGCACAAATGGGAGTGTGTCACTGCTGTGGTCTCACCCTCCTCCTGTGGTAATGTGTTGTGTCAGATACCTGTCACTATGTGAATCAGACTCAAAAGTGATGAGCGCTCACCAAGTGAGAGCTGCCAGCTTGGAGATGCCAGGGTTTTTTGGATATGTTAAATATATTGTCAGGCAACACTTTGGAATGCAACTTCATATACAAATGAGAGTTGCCATTACTGTGCCATGTATGTCAGTCAAAGGAAAAGGCACCGCTTAGCAGGAATATTGGGTAAAACGATTGCTTCAAGTGACACCAAGCAGCGGCATCAAAACTTAATTTTAGAAAATACCTGAAACGTTGAAAACGTTCAGTTCTATTTAAAACCAGTTGCAATGGCTGCAGCTTCCCAAAGTCCACTATCACCTCTTTATTCTCGCTGTCATTCATGAGTGGTCTGTTGTCCTGACACTACTTCCAGATTTTCATAGCTTTTGTTTTAACTTTTTAAATCAAAGTGTAAAATTCCCACTGTAATGTACCCCATATTGTACTGACAGACTGCTAGTGACACATTAAAAACACACATCAGGTTCATTCCCATTCAGAGCCCGCAGTGATTGCTAAAACAAAAAAAAAAAATCTTGTTAGCCATTTCTTGTCTATGCACTGAAACACCAAAGCACATTCTCTTGTATGCAAATAACCTACTGCACTGTCTCTCTGTCCATGAAGTTGTTTCTGATTTAACTTTGTCCAGCTTTATTGTCCTAGTTTTAGCTGTATGTCTATTGCTGTGTAAACTTGTCAATCAGCCTCAGTTTGTTTTACTGTGTGGTCATGCGACAGGTCCAATTTAAACTAAATTCTAATGACTGTATTGACTGACTGAATCACTGTCCACTCTCACTACAATCAACTGAACCCAAACTTGAACTCCATTTGGACTCAATCCCAAAACTGCTCAGACTTGAGCTTGTCTCATACTCTTACACTCATACACTTGACAGACTTTTGTGTTGACGTGTAACTTGATTTAAACTTGATTTGAAAGACTATGTCCAATGTTAATCTTCTTCATCATGACGGGATTGAAATTTAGAGTCCATCCACCATTGTAGACTATGGTGTGTCGCACAAAAAGGATGTGTCAAAGCAAAATATTTAAATTTGTTAGATTTAGAAGAAGGGCCTTTCTTTGGGGTTAGAGGCTCCACTGTTCTCTGCAGCCAGATAGCCTGCTGCCGTGGCACCTTAGCCTAACCGAGTCATATTAGGCGGCTTCCCTTTATTAATTAGGTAACTCACAAGATTAAAGACACTCTAGTAGGGAAAATATGGCACACATGTTTACTAATTATTGTGTTAATGACCTTCCACTGGCTGCTGTCTTAATGGGAAGGTGTTTGTGTCTGGATGAGCAGGATTTCACGGAGCTGCCCTGCAGAGCTATGCAGCTCATTTACTGCTGCTGTTTTCTACAGCGATGGAATATTTATATCAACGGCACAATACAGCATATAGCCGTTTCCTCACATTAAAGACCCATTTTATATCGTGGTTCACACATATCAGTTCAGTTCAGTATCTGACATGCCAACATTTTGTGAAATACTTAAATTGAAAAAGCATTTACAGACAGATCTGCAACATGTTTGCCTAGCTGTGCACAGAGACTTGAAGCAAGGGGAATACTTGCCTAGTTTAATTAAACTGAAAATAATGACTGGTTAATAGTTATAGGTTTTCAAGGCAATAGCTGTCTACAAGCTGGCACATAATGTGTACAGCTTTAGAGATGTTGGAAGTCGTACAATTATTTTTTTCACAAAAACAATCTGCCGGTTTCAGTGAAGTCTGGGTACTCACAAGAGACAGATTTAAGAAAGAATGTTAACAATCAAATCAGTACAAGTGCACTACAATCAAGACAAATGACTTGTGGTTTGTAATGGAAACAGATTTTAAGGACAAATGCCTTGTTGAGATAAAAGCTGTAGTAGAAGTGTCAATACTGATGATGGCATCTGCAGCTGAGACTGACACAGCTTCAAATCAAAACAGCCAGGAGAGCTTGAGGCATGAGGAAAGCTGAAGACATGCAAGCGCACAGAAAACGAGAAAACCTCGTGGGTACCGCTGACTTCACTGATGATGGGAGGCAGAAATTCATCCTGCGCCTATGAGGCTTTAAAGTGTAGCTCTAAGCATCAGGGAGGGTTTCTGAGCTTTAGGCAGCCCCATATCCTGTTTACGATTTCACGAACATGGAACTCATTACACAACGCAACACATTGGGATCTGCACCCTTGTCCCCAATACCCTCCTAGATCCCTGAAAAGAAGGCAATTTGTTTTGGGCCAGAAGACACAACAGGAAGAGAGGGTGTAGACACAGAGTCAAGACTGACAATATCTCTCACTGTATATACTACATCACCAATACAACGATTTAAAAAAAACAGGGTGACCTGTCTTCAATACAAATAAGACATTTTCAAGTTTAGTTTCACAACCGTGGTTGTATAATTACAACTTGGTTGTGGTAACATTTTAATGACCATCATCATTGCAGAGATCTGCAACGACATTGCCAGAGTCAGACATGTTGTAAACACGCCTCTAAATGACTATATTTCAATGTGAAGCAGGTCCTTACTACACAGGCTGTTCTCATGAACCATTCGTACACATAGATAAGAAAAGTAAAGCAGCTGTACTTCATATGTATTCCACGTATTTATTACTGTATTCACTACGTTGCTGCTGTATAAGAACATGGATATTTGCGTAGGAAGGAAGTCGGGGTGGATGGGTGCGTGCTAAAACACAGAGCTTTAAAGCCGGGGGGAGCAGAGTTCATGTCAAATTTGTTCATGTGAATGCATTGAACTACGTGTTGATATGTGGTAAATGCTGTTAAAACAACAGTTATATTTAACCTAGACATCTTAAATATTTTACTTTCCAACCACACTTATGCAGGGTACACACCACACGAGAAATCAAGCCAATTTTGGGCCCGATTCCCCCCATCCGACAATAGTCAGCAAAGCCCAGATTTTGTGATGCTTCTAAAGACTATCTTGCCAGATCTTTCTATGGTGTGAGGTATGTTACGAGTGTTTTTTACATCCCTTAGTCTGCTCAGAAGTCCATCCTGGCCGCACGGATTTTGAATTGCAAAAATAAACATGATCAATGTTTACTATCTGATATCCTGTTGTTTGTGGGGAACAGCAGGGACAGCCGAGGACACAGTCTAGTCTTGTTTACCTGGGCCGGGCTTCTGAGGGAGAGCGGCATTCATACGGATCTTTATACCACTGATTAGCGGATCACGAAGGCAGAGAGAGAGGGTGAAGGAAACGGGGAGCACTAACAGAGCTAAGGGTTTCAGTGCAAACAGAGCGTTAGTTTGCTCAATGTTTAGCTTACACTCACCAGGGCGGCCTGGCTTCCGGCAGAGAGCAGTGCTAACAGCAGGTAACCTCCATATGAGCACCAATCTCGTGCAGAAGCCCGGCCCAGGCGGCACGTCTCTTCAATCGGCGCCATGTTTGGACTCTGGTTGTTTGAGAATAGAATCTGTTTGTGTGTGTTATGCTGTTCCGGCCAAATCATTGTTCTCCACACAGTATAGGAACACAACTGTCAATTCTATCATTACATGTCGTTATGTGTGGGTTCTCGCACTTTTTGAACAAATGTTAAGATTTGAAAAAAGTGTTTTAGTGTGGGCCAGGCATAAGCCTGGTTTAAACGTAGATGTCTATAGATATCTTTTGACCAGCAAAACAATGTGTAATGCAAATAATTTGGTGATACCATGTGTGACAGAAGAAGCACATGTCTCTGTGCAGCCATTCCCAGGCCAGTAGTAGAGTCGGCAGTGGAATTGGACATTCCAGATTGGGAAGAAATATGAAAAGTAGTAGAAATTAGAACTGTATTTATATTGTGTTATTAGGACACAGATCAAGTGAGCAGATCCTGTCAAAACACACGCACGCACGCACGCACACGTGTGCACACACACACACACACACACACACACACACACTGCGTTTCACTATGTTTGTGGGGACCCGTTATTGACAATGCATTCCCTAGCCCCTTACCCTAACCTTAACCATCACAACTAAATGCCTAAACTTAACCCTTACCCTAACCCTAACCATAACCTAATTCTAACCCTAATCCTAAAACCAAGTCTTAACCCTCAAACAGCCCTTTGAAGTTGTGGGGTCCAGCATTTTGGCCCCACAAAGCCACAAGTATACTGTATTCCCGGTTTTTGGCCCCCCAAATATAGTTAAACAAGAACACACACACACACACACACACACACACACACACACACACTGCTTAGCAAGCAGCAAAAAGATGCAATAACCTTGCTGTTGTCTCTCCTTCAGTTGGCCATCAATACTGCTTTATTGTTCAGAGAGGAAATGAGCCAAACACAAGTGAATGAAGGAAAGCCCCAGAGAATAATTTACCGCACTGCGAGGAGAGCTCACTCTGTTTGTGACAGTTATGTTTCAAAGACAGACATCACAAAGTATTATTTCTGGGTTTCATCATTGCTTAATCGGTTTCTGTTGTAGCAGCTGGAAACTGTTCAGACTGGGGAGGAAGGGGCGATTAAGACTCTTCTCCTTTTTTCCCTCCATTTTTGTTAAGTAATGTCATTTGCCCAAACCGCCTCCATTTTAGGCCTGATTTTCTGACAGATCTAGTTACCCTGCTGAAGTCCTATGTTAAGTCGGATGTGAAACACCTGCATTGGCTGGGCAAGCTGACTTTACTTAAGCTCCAGATGGGAGGTTAGCGGCTGCTGAGAATCAAGCATCATAAACTAGGATGATCGGGCCAGTGCCCACTTTCGGATTTCACAAAAACTAAACAAACTGTGTGGTGAGTTTAAGGAACCCATGAGGCGGAGACTTTAACTTCCTGGAAATCTTTCAAGACGACCTCATGCTGCACATGTGGGCATCGGTAAAAACTCTTGCGAGTGACATTATCACAATTTTGAACAACTGTACATCTACTTGGTTTAAACTGTTTGACGACTGATTTATACACTAAGTGATGGGGAAATTCACTTCTTAGTTGACCTGAAACTAGCACAAACTACAAGACTTTAAAAATCTCAGAATTGTTTTAATGTTCACATATTTTCAAACTCATCCTCCTGAGGTAGGACCAGATTGGACATGATAACTCAATTGGAACCAACAGCAGCATTCCAATGGCATTCCCCACAGGGCTGAGCTGTCAGAGAAATTAGTCTAATCTTCAAGTCACAAGGAGTCCACACTGACCAAAAATCATTAAACACAGCAAGATCTGGAAAGAGACGTTGCTGTTCAGTTTTTTAAAATTTATTTTTTGGTGTTTTGAGCACCACAAGCTGAGTGGATTGACCTTGCTTATTGTAATGCCTTTTCTCAATACCTTTAAAGTATAGACTAGAAATTACGTGGCTATGTTCTAGTAAATGTTTTGCTAGAGGAAAAGTTAGAACCACGGTTAGCAGTGCTAAGCCAGTGTCCTAATTGACAAGTCGGCGTGTAGCCTCACCGCTAAAGCATTCCCTGCTTTATCAGCTGTTTTAAAATAAATGGGACCATATTTCAAAAAAATAAACATCATTGAAGACTTGAAACTAGCGATTGAGACCATAAACTTATTATGAAAATGTTTACTGAGGTAATAAATTAAGTGAGAAGTATGCTCATTTTTCTATAGACTTCTGTAGAAAGACTTCTCTTTGGAGCCAGTGGAGTCGCCCGCTGCTGGATTTTAGAAAGAATGCAGGTTTAATGCACTTCAGCATTGGCTTCAGTTTTCAGACCCCAAAGCTTCGTCCATTATTTTTACAGTCTATGATCACTGCAACCGTCAATCTATATTCATCTTCACCCAGCCTTTCTACACTTGTGCTGCTTCACCTACATGAACCAAAATAGAAGGTGCGCTTGGAGACGCCCACACAGTCTGGGCGCCCAAGACTGTGACCTTATGCTGGTCATGGTCATTATGCTGGCAACTAGGACTATAGTTGAAAATTAGCCGAATGGCTAACAATGGCGCATTTACAGAAATGTTGATTAATGTGCATTGTCCTAATCAAAATAAATACATCTTAATCTTAATTGCTCTTGAGTGATTAAAATAGGGCCTGAAACATTATCTTTTCTTTTGGAGATGCATGTGTTGCAGTGCAAATTTACAATGATAAAATATACTTCCAGGACAAGTGGGCCCACCCACTCTGCACTCTATTCTATATATCTTATACAAACTCATGTAATGATTTTAATTAACCACTCTCCTCAAATCTTATCCCTCATGATGTGAAGAGAAAAGCAAATATTTTCATAAAAACATGAAAATGTGCTTTGATCTGATTTTTTTTCAAGGTTTTAGGCAAATATTATTGGTAGAGAAAGAGGAGTGTGTGTAGGTGGATGAAACAACAACCTTTGCTTTATGACGCTCTTAAAATGACTCAGGCCTATTGATTTTGGAAGAGAATGCGTATTTCCAGTCCACCATTGAACTGCAGCGCTTCCACTCCTGAAGAGACAACTCTGTGTTTAAAAGCTCATCAAAAGCACTAAGTGCTATTGAAAGACTTTGGATGTGTGGAGCCACATATTTTTGGTTTTATCTGTCTGCTGTGTTTTATGTGAGTGGTATTTGCTACATGGGCTAATAAGCACGCCAATACTGACTGTTAAAACAGTATTTGACCTTAAAGCCTAAGAGTGTCAGGACCAGAGTCTGACTTTCTGTTAAGGAGCAGATGCAAACAAATATAATTAAAGGACAGGTTAACATTTGTTTAAGCCTGTCTTCACAATAAGCTGTGCCCATATGTTAATGTAACCGTGGATTTCCACAGGATGCGGAACGTCTGCGGACCGGCTCCGCTGCGTAACGGCTGCGTGCTCCGCCGTCCGTCAATACCCACCAGGTCCGGATTTGTTGCGTAACGGCTGCGGCCAGCCGACCACGAGATCTCGCGAATTCACGTATGTTCGCGTGATATAACAGGATGTAGTTTCTATAAACAGAACCACAAAACCAACAACAGTTTGTTTCCATCCAGAGGAGTAGAGGGGAAACAACTCTGTACTGTGTTTTCAAGGTGTAGTGCAGGGAAATGTGATCCGCCGTGAGCACGGTGTATTGTATTTTGAAAATTAACCGGATGTTTTATTTTGTTTCTGTGCTCGACTTCCTGTCCCCCACAATCTGAATTGTGCTGAATTGCTGCGGAGCTCTCCGGCGTCCGGCAAAAATAGAAGCTCTGCATATCTGCTCTGGAGGGCAGCGGAGTGACGGAGCTGGGACGGAGTAGGAACGCAGACGTTCCGCAGTCAGTGGAAATACACACATTGACTTTAATGGAAACCTAATGACTCCATCGACGTTCCGGAGACGTTCCGCATCCTGTGGTAATTGCCGGTGAGTTAATAGTCTGAGTTAGTCATATCATATTGGTAAAGTTTTTTTTTTCCATTGCAAAATTGCCTTTTATCCAGGACCGTTTCCTTTCTAAGCCATGGCAGAGTGATAGTAATACAAAGAGGGTGTTTTGCATTGTGAAGTGTTTTCCCAATGATTGCAAGAGTTTTCATTCTTGAACAAAGTGTCCAATGGTTGGTTACAAAAGTTAAGGTTTTGATGCTTTTATCTAAACATTCACTTTCAGTGAGTAAACAATTGGCAAAAACTGTAAATGAAGATTGTGTCCCATGTAGGCGGAGTCCTTGGCAACGGCCTGAGTTTGAATCTGATCTGCAGCCCTTTAATGCTTTTAATCCCCTATCTCTTTCCTGTCATTCTCCAGCTGCTCCATGATAAAGGCAATGAAAGCCCTACATTTTTCTTTAAATAGAGGGGAAAACATTTACCCGCGGGAGGAAGCGTCACCATAAACATAGCATGCAACCTGATGGCCAAAAAGTAAGAATTTAGATATAATTACAAAAGTAACAGATTAGTGAAGGAGTTCATAGGCTAAAGTGATCTTTCTCTGATGTGATCAATGATCTATCATTAAGCAGATGCTGTGTATATGTTTGTTATACACAAACCCACCAGTAGATGGAGCAAACAAGTTATCCAGTTGGAGATAATTAAAATATACAACATCATTCTCACAGACACTGCAAGCCACTGACTGGGAGAGGAGCTTGGATATTTATACTGTGTGTGTGTGTGTGTGTGTGTGTGTGTGTGTCAGGGGAGATGGTTCATCACATGCTTGACTGGTGCTAATTTTTCCACCATTGTCCAGTAGGGCAGAACTGTTTTTTTTTTTTTTTTTTGTAATAACATTTAAATGAATATGAGGGGCTGCTGTCAATCAATCGCTCTCCTATAATGCTCATGTGATGATTCATTGTTCGCAGTTTGGCACCTGCAACTCGTTAAACAGCCCTTAGCTGTGTAAACCCCAAACTCACATACGCTAAATTACTCTATCACTTAAGACTTGTGACTACTTTACAACAAAAACAAAATGTAATTTTACAGCAGGGCTTTCTTTCCATGAAGATCAATTATAAATATTTCCTTATAATATCTGTCTATTTGTGAGTGAGAGGCATTATCAGCACAATGTACTTCAATTTACTTAACGTCTGTTCAAGGTGGAGCTTGCCAATGCTTTGGATATTTCTGCCCCTCTCCTTGCTGTTCAAAAAGTTTCGAAGCTTCCGGGTTTACTTCCGTGATACAAGACCCACTGAATATGCGCAGAAGTGTTTCTCCTGCTGGCCCCCGCCCGCGAGTTCCAGCTCGGCCCAGAGCCTTTACATTGTGGTGACGTCACGTTTTTAAATCGCTTTTCTCGGCTAGAGGGACGGTTTTCAAATAAAATGTCCATGGATTAAAAATTCTGAATAGAAAGAGTCATAACCGACCTTGTTTGCAGTTGCAGGTGTCCTGGCAACAGTTTAACAGGCGTCTCTTTTACCCAACCCAGTCTCACACCAGTTCGTGAAATGGTCATGTTATTATGATTTATTGATTTGTGTACAGGTCACCATTTTCTCGTTTATTCCCCGTACAGGTCACGATTTTCGAACGTGACCATTTCACGAACTGCCATGACACTGGGCTGCTCTGGGGGATGCAACAACGGGGAAATAAAACACCACAACGGGGAAATTAAACGGCACACGCCGTTGACAACAACGGGATGCACCGCCACACGTGGGATGCGATCCCCGGGCGCAGGGACACGATCCGCGGTCTCTGTGGCACGCAACAACAGGGACATGAAACGCCACACACCGGCCAAAACAACGGGACGGTTGTGGTTAGGAAAAGAAGAACTGGGAAAGGAACCGTAACACGCAGGACACGCTGACAACAACGGGACGGTTGTGGTTACGAAGAGAATAACGCGGAAAGGAACTGCAACACGTGGGACGTGATCCCCGGGTGAAAGTCCTGTGTTGTTTGACCCATCTACCACCCCGGCCAACCTCCCTGCGTGGATTTCGCTGCAAAGCTGAGGGCTGTTCCTGGGGGGCTGGTCTAAATAGAGAGTGAGAAACACACACACACACACACACACACACACACACACACAGGATTGCGTGAGGATTTGTTTATTTAGCTTTTAAAATCCCTTTTCCTTGAATTTTGTACTGCTTGGGAGTTTGACGCAACAACATTTCACTATGTGTATCTGTATTTATATGTGAGGAATAAAATGTCCAATAAGATCTTGTTCCCTGGATGCATCACTGAAGGTGCCTCTGAGGTGACGGCCAATCTCAGCTGTAGCGCAGGTGAGCTGGCCACTGCACTTCTGCTGCGCTTCCACCCAAGCAGCTGTTTTGTAAACTCAAATGTTGTTAGCTAGAAAGGCAGTCCCACCTCAAGGTCATAAGTTTCTAGCGGAGGATGCTGCGCAGCTCAGAGTGCTCCTCCTTCCTCTTCTCTCGCCTCCTTGAACCGCCACCTCCAGCTCTTCAGCACCTGCCAGAGCTGGTGGATCTTGTTTGTTGTTCTCAGTGTAAGGTATCTTTGCTGATTTATTCTCCTCCAGCCCAAATCCGTCAGCTGCTAGGCTGACAATAGTCTTACTTTGCCTGACCTTATTCCACAGCGCAATGCGGAGCATTCGGGAATGGGAGAAAAACGTGCTCTGGTTTATTGGCATTTCTTTAAACCTATCACAATCGTCTTGGGCAGTGCTTATCAGAGGACGGAGCCCCGGTGCCGCTGCAAAATAGCCTCTGGAAGGACCTTGTTTTGGTGGAACATGTGTACTTTCAAAGGTTGTTTTAGTCGTGCAACAGAAAACTCAGATTGGACAGATAGTCTAGCTAGCTGGATTTACCCTGCAGAGATCTGAGGCGCAGTTAACCATAGTCCTCATAAATCCACCGGCGTTCAAAATTACAACACAAAAAAAGAGGAAGGTAACGGACATCCGGCGGAATTTCTAGTGGCACCACAGCAAAGTGGAACGTCGTGGATATAGACTAGGATGACACTGAGTACGTTTACATGCACACCAATATTCCACCATTATTCCAAATATGACAATATTCCTAATTTGATACAGGTCATGTAAACAGCATATACTGGTTGGATATTCTGAATAAGGCCTTTTTCCGAATATAGCATTTTCCGATTAAGACGTGGGATATTCCGGTATTATTCAGGTTTTAGAGGCATTCTTTGGACATGTATATAGCTCATTCAGAATATGCGTCTCAATCAAGGTTTTTACCACAGTTTACGCCCAGTTTACGGCCTCTTGCTTGTTTACGGTCAGCTCTGTGCGTCGCTATGGTTGCTGTACACAAACCAACCAGCCAACAGCTTGCAAGGCTGCAGACCCGATAAGGAGAAACACAGCTACGTTTAAACATTAGGCTCGTTCAAGATGAGCCAGATCTGCGCAGAATTGATCACTGGCGATCGGCGCCCAATGCATGCCGGTTAGATTTGTGTCCGACTTGATCCCGACTTGCTCTGACGTCATGCACACGTGGGCAACGATAATCTCACGAGATCAAGGCGGCCGCAATTTTTAGAGCCAGGTGCCGCAGTTGCTCTCCACCGACTGCAAGACCTAGGCGAACCCATGGCAAGCTGGGAAACAGCTGATTGGTTCAGAATCGACTCAACATGATGACATTTTATATAAACTTTTTATTGATTTTGAATTGCAGGTATTTTAACTGTGATTTGTCTGATTTAAAAGCTTATTCTGTACAAACCACATGTGGCTGGTAGCTACCTTTAGAAGTCAGAGAGACTAAATCCGTTCAGATTACAGATCATCTACAGTGTGTTGTTAACTAAAATCAGCAACAGATTGCATGTAGAGCATTGTGACAGCTACTCTGTCATAATAAAGACAACTGGAGACTGTGTAGGAGCTGATATATGGGTCTGATAACATTTTATTAAATCGGAATCGGACCACAATGTTTGTGTCACTTCCTGTTCAGCCTGAAGGCTGCTGGAAACGGCTGGAAACTGTCTGACTTGAGAGCGGATTTTTGTCACCGCCCCCGGCTGCTCCCGCCTGCTCTCGTCCACTTTACTGGCGAGGCGCAGTTCATCTCGAACGAGCCTATTATCAAAGACTTGGATATCAACAGGTTTTTGGATATGAGCCGACCTGGAGCCGAGCTGGTTGAATGAATGAAAGTGGGTTAGGCTGTGTTCCCACGGTCCAACAAGTCCGCCACTGCTGGAAAACTTTGAAAAACAGTATTTTGCACGGCTACATGTAAATGGGAATATTAGTGGAATATTTACTTTCATTATCCATGTTAACAGCTTAGTCGGAATATCGTCTTTTTCAGAATAAGGGCAAAAACCGGAATATTTTGTGCATGTAAACGTAGTCAATGATGGTGGTTATCGTGTTGAGGGGTCTTTCAACCTCACCCTTGGCAGTCGCTTCCAGTATAGAATTTGCATCTTCATCAAACTGGAACCACTCCTCCTTGGTAGCTTGGGGTAGCCTGATGGTATACTGATGTTCTGCGTGGGACTGAGGCTTGCGTCCCTTGGAGGTTCCAGGCACTGTGGGGTGACTCCAGCCTGGCTCCTCCTGCATCTCACCAGGAGTGTCTCCTGAGTGCTGTGAGACTTGCACCGTCTTAGCACATTGAGTTCACAATGTGTTGCTAAGTTTGCAAGAACCTGCGTGGCTTGAAAATCCACCAGGCCAAGATTAAAAAATGTATTTCCATTGCCATAATGTTGTTGTACCTGGTTCCGTTCAGCTGGGATGCTCATCCCCCCCATCGCTGGCATCCCTGGGGTAATTTCTCCATAGGTTGATTTGTAGCTTGCTGCGGGTTCTTCTTCTCAGAAGATACAGGTTGGGCTGCCAACCCTAATTGCCCCAGTTGTTGTTTGCTGTCTCTCCAGCTATCACCAATCGTTCTTGGTAGTCAACCAGTCTGTTCCTGGTAGTCACTCAGGATTCTTACTGGCTCAGAATGGGTCTTGGGGGGACTACACACGGCAGTAAGCACGATCGGTCCGCGTACAGTAAAGGCAATTAGTCTGTGCTGCCTTATTTGGCAGTAATCTATGCATTTATTTCTGACAATTTGATAAACAAAAATGTATGTTATGCTTGAGTAAATAAAACCCCAATTAACAAAACTGGTAAAAAAATACAAATACAAATAAATTAATCACCTGGCAGACTGATCTCACTAAGTGGTGTATGTATGACACGCCAATTCGTATGCCATTTTGGCGTGTTATCAAGACGAATAATCGTTTTTTAGCGTGTTTATCAACGCCGTTTGGCCTCTATTGACCTACATTGACCTACATTACATGTGAATTATTGCCATAGTGAGTAGTATGAAAGGATGGAGGATGGTTGGTGGTGGCATTAGGGTAAAAAAGAGGACTTTCACCCAGGAGAGCGGGGATTGTGTCCTGCATGTGGCGTTTATCAATTTTTTTTTTTTTTTTTTAAATACAGCCTTCCCCAATGTTCTTTTCCTAAACCCAACCTTTTTTTTTTTTTTTTTTTACACGCGTGACATTCTCGCGATAGCACGGCACGTTCTCAAGATAACACACCGATGCCACGCAGTGTGTATGTTTACATCCGCTGTATACAGCGTAGACATACACGCGGATAGCTCAAAATGTGTACAGATAACACGCCATTTGGCTTTAGGAAAGTGGCGTGTATGTTTACGAAAAGTCATGATGCCACGTTGCACCTGGAGATAAATCTGAGATTAGCGCTCATATTGAAGTTTATATTCTGCTTGTTCAACGGCTGTTTGGTAAATTTCTCTTAAACACATTGAGATTAATTGAATTGCTATTTTTATTATCAATTCTTGTCATTTTGGTGCTGGTAATTTTCCTTTGGGGCTGGCTAAAATCTCTTTGGGGGGGCGCCAAAAATTCCTCTATGCAGGAAAAACCCTGGCCACTGGTTATTCCAGTCATAAATGTTGTACAAAACATCTTGGACCACCTGGACACATCATCAGTAATGTTAGATGGGGTCATTGGGTGGCTTCAAATAGTTTTAAACTGTCGTGAACAAAGCTGTGTTTTTAAGGGGAGACATTCTTGTATGTGTCCTCATACCTGGCAAATAAAGCTGATTCTGATCCTTAAGATATGTTGGTTCAGTAGTGCATACTCCAGTTGTTATTGCTCACTTACCGTCAGACTTTGAATGAAGATGAAGAGGTTTTTAATGGTAATCCAACAACTGATGTGATTAAAGACCGTCTTTAAAGCTTCCCTTCAAAGTAACTTAATTTCCCCAAGGATTAATAAAGTATACCTTTTTTCTTTCAATGCCCCTGCTGTATTATTTTTATATTGTTTTTTTAATAAACACACCTTATCATTCAACTTAAGAATATTCATATATCTGTAAAAGTTGCTTCACCCAAATGTATTATTTATAGACCTTACATAATTTAAATTACACATAAGTGTGCATCTGAATAAAATTTGCACTTCAATATTTTTTTGTAACCCCATTAACTTTGGGTCACCACATTGCAGCATTTTAAAAAATGGGTCCCCTGAAAAAAAGTTTCAAAAACCTTCTGTTATAATCTATAATTAGGTAACACACAATGCACCAATTCTGTCAGCAGATGTAAAGACTGAGCCCAAATGAGAAGCAGTGAAAATAGCAACACAAACTGCAGAGTGTGTGTGTGTGTGTGTGTGTGTGTGTGTGTGTGTGTGTGTGTACTGAGAGATGAGCAAAACAGCAGGACCAGATTCATTTGCTTTAATAACAACATTTTCAAAGTAAATCGAATCGTCACTGTCACACAGAATAACTTATAACCATGTATTTCAGATATTCATTTGAAGATTTGGACAATTATAGAAATATATAAATCAATTTAGTAATGAAATGCAAGATGTGTCTGTGTGTATTTGTGTGGCCCATCAAACAGTGCAACAGAGCTCTGTCATTCACTTGCTGCCTCCTCACTGTGACACATCCCTCTAATCATCTCCCTCCATGAAGCAGGTAGGAATTATTTTTTAAATTAATCTGCCACATTACAAGCAAAAGCCCAGGAGAACCCTGATGGGTGATGACTGCACAGCCTCCACACAATTACCAAAGTTAACAAGCCAGGAAATTCTGAATCTGTGCCTGGAAAGAACATTTAAGACATGCTATTAAATCCAACATCAAACACTGTCAAAGCTAAAAAGTTTACTGTTGCCATTAAGATAATAACCTATGAGGAATCACGAGATCAGTCCATCCTGTCTTTCCTGTCAGTAATAGACCTCTAAACACTGCATGCAGTGATGGATTAAGAAAATTTGACGTGGGGTGGCAAAGGGGTGGCGAGAGGTCTTGGCAGGGTGGCATTGGAAGACGGTACACGGAAACCCACATATGTAAATTGCTTGTGTGGGAAATAAAGGAAAAACTGTAAAACTGCATAACATATTTATATCATTTGTTTGACCTTTATTATCATAATTTCTAATAAAGTAAGACAAACAGATGTATGACTGCGGTCATATGTTTTCTTTAGTCTGCTGTGTGTGCGCATGTGTGCCCTGTGTTTTTTCTCTCGTTTTCAATTTCACATGCAAATAGGTGTGTGCCATAGCCGGGAGATCATTGGTGGAAAGCTTTCATGCCCGAACTCGTGATTGGCTGCAGCTGGGGAAACCACCTGATATAAGGAGCCAAGATGGCGGCCACACTGTTGCTTTGTTTAACCTTGTTTTAGATTAGGTATTGTTTCTTTTGAATAGTAAGGGTGGACTGCCAGGTGTTTTAATCTTGTTTTCTCCTGTTTAATTAGTAAGGGAGGTAAGTTTTTTGTCATTCTTTTTGCCCTTTTGTTTGTTAGGTCAGTTTCTTATCTCTTAGACAGGATTGTTTGTTTGTTGGTTATTTTGGTGGCAGGCCACCCTGAAGCCTTGTATAATTTACTTATATCTATATGTTTATCTATATATTTTCTTTTTTGTAAAATAAATGAGTTTTTCTGATATTCAAACAAATAATTGTTTGTGGCTACTTGGGAGATGGGGAAGATAGGGCCTTTTCATGTTGTGTCCTAGGCACCCCTAGACTGGGGCGTAACACAGAATACAGAATAGAATGTGTCTTATTTTATCAGTAATTATGATCAAACAAAAGGTCAAACTGAAACTGTAAAACATCATTATATAATCTATTTATATACTGTATGTAAATCTTTACATATCTTTTTTTTCAAGATAATTTTTTGGGCATTGTATGGCCTTTAATTGACAGGATAGCTTGAAGACAGGAAAGGGGAGAGAGAGGAGGGATGACATGCAGCAAAGGGCCGCGGCTCGGATTCGAACCCGGGCCGCTGCCAAGGACTCAGCCTACATCTCAGGTCGCCCCAATCTTTACATATCTAACCCTATAACATATATGTACAACAGAATAGAAATGGCCAAAAACTGAAAACATGTCATTTTAGTGAGTGATATGACATGTTATGCTACTGTACTGCAATTTATATTGAAGAAGAATAAAAACATACCATGTGGTCCAGGGGGAACTGCAGGCTTACCCTTCCTCCCTGTCATCTTAATCTGCCTCCTCCTGGTGATCACTCCCTGCCTTTGTCCCTCTCTCTGAATCTGCAGCCTCCTCTTCATCCCTCACAGTCAATTCTTCCTTTTCCTCTTCACCTTCACTTATTTCTCCATCTCCTTATGTGGCTTTCTCCTGCTCTGACCCTCCTGGTCTCTCCAGTTCTCCAGTCAAAAACTGGCAATATCCCTACTTTCAGCTTTCCTTTTCACTTTTCGGCTTCAGCTAATCTCTCCAGCTACTCTGGCCTGTAAAAATCAAGATGTGAAAAGCTCTGGTTATCCTTGTATTACACTGTAGGGCCCTGTGGCTAAGTAGCCTATAGAATCAGAAAATATTTATCACATGCACACAAAAGTTATGTTCTAGCCTACTTAATCCCATTGTATTTGTTGTTTTCCCAGTTTGACAGTAAAGGATGTTACCTGGTTTAATGTGTGCAGCCTCATTGCTGTGATATGTGAGAGTAAGTGGATTTTAATGTAGGCTACTAACAAATACAAATGATCGATCTCAGCAAGCACTGTAGTGTGTTGTAACGTAACGCCACCGAAACAGCGACCCTCTGTAAACATTATGAATTCAAACATGCCAGGTTTTAATATTTTGTGTTAAGCTGTTCTTGTCTTTACTAAAACCAAAACTAACCAAAGGGCAGAATGCTCTTACAAATCACGAGGGATCGAGCGATTTGACTTTTGGCTAACGTAATAGACGTGCTGTTAGGGACCGTTCGGTATTTATGGAATGGACCACCGGAGGAAAATAGGGGAGGGTCATGTCTTTTTATTTTCTGCTGAGGGGAGGGTCATCCAAAATTTTTTAGTCTGGGTGGGGGGGGTCACCCAACTTTTTTATTCATGAAAAGAGCAAAATTTCAAAGGGGCTTGTTTGGTGCATATTTATCCATGTAGCTCTCAGTCTCGGCCCCCTAGCAGATGGGTCTGACCGCATACGCGGAGTTTGCTGGTGGCTCAAACAGGTAATTGCATTGTTTAAAAAATGAGTGGACTAATTACATCTGGCATGACCAGATATTTTATAAATATCTTAAATAACACAAAACAACTAAATGGTGGTAGGTAATACATCAGTTCATATACTGCTTTGGTAAAAAAAACATTATCTGGCTGATGATGGGAGCAGCAGGACGCAAAAAACGAAAGTTACTGTTGCACTAGTCTGGACATCTTACTGTGCCAACCTTGCAATAAAGGTTTCCTAAATGCCATGTATATAAATGTGATGTCAGCTTACTAATTGATTGCGGGTTTTGTGTAGATTTAGACTTTTATACGTTTATTCCACTTTGTTTAAACGGTGAAGTGGAGAGGCCTCGTTCACCTGTTTGGAGCTGGCTGGTGAATGTGACGCTCGTATCGGCCTTGCTGGATACACCGTGCCTCTGTTTGTGGATCTACTGATCGCTGTGGATTACTTTTTTTCGTGTCATTGGATTACGGCAAAATGCGGATCTTTTTTCTTAACGTGTCTTAATGTTTTATGGTGTGACTGCGCTTGGTTTCTGCGTTTGGAGAGGCATCTCAACAGACTGTAGGTCCAACACTGATTGTTCACGGTTACATTTTAGTTGAATTTAAGCGTCTGTCTATTGTGTTCCAAAACAGCCGTGACGCGATTGGATTTCATAAGGGCGAATTGTTAAATTGTTACAATGTATCTTAAAAACTTTAAAAGTAAACATATGTGTTTTGTAATATAATGTTCAGCTTCGGCAGCTTTACCTATGTGCTAAAATATACAATGACGATAGTGACAAGTCCATAGCAACCAGTGTTGAATTGGTTATATCCCAGCGTCCTTTGCTGAATGGTCTCAGTGTTTTATTGTTTTATTTCATGTGAATATTAGTTTACTAGAGGAGTAACTTAGTATTTGAAGTAATGCAGTAATGCATGAAGTGTGCATTTAGTTTCCAGTGCTTATTGTGTTTCCACAACAATGTTAGTGAGTAAATCTACTGAAATGGCCACCACACCATAACAGAGGAGTGGGATGTGTAAGATGAGAATGCAGAGGTTAACTCCTGTACATCATGGCTGTAAAAATCAAATGGTATCTGTACTTCTTTGCTAAGTGAAAACTTGCACGCGAGGGGAGGTTCATTCCTCTTTTTCAAATCGTTTTGGAGGGTCATAGGAAAATTATTACTGACGAGGGGAGGGTCACGTCTTTTTAGGTTAGAGGCCACAAAACTCCTCCGGTGGCCCCTTAATTAAATAACGAACAGTCCCTTACTGCTGTTGCTGAACCGCCTTTAGCATAGGCTACAATACATTTATTACAAATTTAACTTTAAGTTAAACGTGTGTTTAAATTTTACCTGGGGAAACTGACTTCCCCTTCAGAGGCTCAGTGGCAGCTAAGTTGCTCCAGTCTTTGCTGGGATGCAGGGCCACCGCACCGCAGCAGACTCACTGTGTGTGAGCCAGACTGTGCGAACGCCGCTCTGCACGTTAAAATCAGAGACTTAGCTAAGTATTTTAGGGGCAGGGGGGATAAAATTACATTTACAATTATTATTTATTATAAATGTATTGTTTGTTTCAATGGTTTGAGAAGCTTGTGGACATAGTGGCGGTTTGTTTTTACAAGTACAGTTTTTGGAACACGAAAGTGAGGGGGCAGCTGGGGGGGCAAGGCTCTACAGTGGAGGGTCAGCTGCCCCCCTTGCCCCCCTGTAGATCCGCCCCTGACACTCTATGAGGTATTTAAAAATGTTTTGCTCTATGTCTGCAAATTGCAGTCATGGTTTGAAAAATTGTTAATTTCCAAAATGTCAGCTGTTCAGAAAATTATTATTTAATTTAATTATAATTATTTCAAGATACCGACGCAAAAACCACCCTTTAGCGCCTGTATGGAACGCACCGGGCATATCAGCATCTTGACTGCAGCGCTTTAAGATGATGTACTATTAAGAGCGACAAAGGTAACAAGTAGTATAAAACCCTGAAAATCTGTGTTTTACGTCAGTAACAAACGTCAAAGGCACCTGACCAAGCGTACATTTTTTCAAAGCGCTGGGTGTGAGAATGTGTTGTTTTATCGTAAAGTATTTTGACAAAATACATACTATACACATGAGTACATACTGCAGATTTTGAAATAGTGGTCTGGGGTCTCATTTATAAAACTGTGCGTAGGATCCTTACTAGAAGTGTACATAGGCCAAAAACAATTCAGATTTATAAAACCTGTAAGCAATGTTCCCTTTATAAATCACAGATTACCCACAAGTGTTCGTAAGTGAATCAGCCTCTTATCCCGCCCTGTACACGCCCATTTTTAACCATAAATAGTCAATGCAAATCTCCTGTATTCCATGGAGTCGGGCCATGTGCTCCGTAGCGGACAATGTGACGGTGCGACAGCACCGATTAAACATTAAGAACAAATGTTTACTAAAGATTTGAGTTGGAATTTACAAGGTGTTTATGGAACAAGTATCACTCAGTACAAGTGCAAATAGCACTGCTGGATTTAATCTTCATGATAACATGGATGATATGGAGTGAAAAAAATGTGCGTGAGGCATCAAAACTTGATCATATTACGAGTAATCGTTATTCCCACATGTACTTTCTTGCAGTCTGACATCAGTTCACCACCTCACCATCTGCGTCGCCAATTCCCATTGTCTCCAAAATGTGCGTACGCGTGGGTCAGAGTTTGCGGCAATTGAGGACCGCACATTCTGCCTTCAAGTTTGTTTTTTATAAATCAAAACCTTTGCGTGGGAAGTGGCGTACGCACATTTTCAGCCCCGTTTTGTGTGTACGCCACGTTTATAAATGAGACCCCTGGGCTTTTACAGTATTTACCTCAACTGCAGAACAAACCAGGCCATATGCGAAAAAGGCTCACATTAGAAACAAGCCATTATTTCATTTTTCCTGTTGTATGAGCATACTTCACAAATCTCCCTTTCTTCTGATGTGCTTCTGTATTAATTACTGTTTATGCTGTTGGCTCTTACTAGCCTAGAAATCTAGATGCACCCTAGTGGCAGCAAATTCATTTTGCAGCCAGGGGGGTCTAGCAATTCTCCGTTGGCTTGCAAACTGGAAAAAACAAACTCTGGTCAGGCCAATCACATCGTGTATAGAGTCGGTAGGAGGGCTTACGGCTACTGCTGCTGGGAACAGCGGTCTTCTGGAAGACTTGGAGTTAAGCTTTTCTTTGAGAAAAGAACAAAGAATGGCACTGAAATCATTCTTAAAAAAGGAAGATGTGTTTGGAGTTTTGCCGACTGGATACGGCAAAAGTTTAATCTATCAACTAGCTTCGCTACCTTCTTCGTTGATCTGGTTGGTTGTAGCGCTATCCTATTGCGTGTAGAGGGAATTTGAAAGACAACCGTTTATCCCGCCCCTCGGATTGAGCTCCATCAATGGTGAGTTCCCAGACCTAACATCTTGATGTGGGTCTGGCTTGTCAGGCTAGGCTCTTACTGCAAACTCAAGACTTCTCCTTGTTTACCTGTTGTCCTGATAAAGTTAACATAATGCACATCTCCACAGCATAATAATACATTTTTATACCGTTTTCAAGAAACAGTTAATGTTGGAGTTGCTGCTAAAAGCTGGGTGGAGTGACTTTATGCAACATCTAAAAGGTCTTGTTCAAAGCCTTGTCCTAGTAGAGTTGCCAGGTACTCTAATAATATAACTCTACTGTCAATACATCCCAACTGACCCTTGGGTGGATTAGGGACTAACTTAATGTGTAAAAAGATTTTTAATCAGACAGGTTTGGAGTTTTTGCAAAGTGTTTTTCAATACTTCTTTTAATGAAGAAAAAAGAGAGGAAATCTCAGAATCCCAAGCAATGTTTTGTCATGCAGAGGATGCCATGACACACACACATGGAATTTATACATGCAGGGCGCACACACACACACACACACACACACACACACACACAGACCCCACAAGTATACTGTATTCCCGGTTTTTGGACCCCACGAATATAGTTAAACACATTCACACAACCCTAAAAACACACACACACACACACACGTTGCCTTAAGTTTGCTATAGTAAACATCTGTATTGTTACATTTGGTGCCTGTTGGTAGCCAATTAACACAAACTGCATACATGCAAACATGAGCAGCATATTCAAATGGAATGTAACACAGTGCGACTAGACGGGTAAATGAGAAGCCTCTATTCCTAATTCCCTGTGTTTTATAAGTATATTCTATCATATTTTTCTCAGCTCCCATTTTAATTTGATGCAGTTTGCTGTTAATGCAAACTCTGCTCCCCTATTTACCTCTTGTCTTGGTCAATTCATTTCCACAACACTGTTATACAGTAATGCTGCTTTTCAATCGCTGTTAAATTACTGTCAATGAAACTCAAGACATCCTGCACAGATGTTTCACATTAAACACTGTCTTTCATGGCTTAATCCCTCCCTTTCCTTGAAGTCTTTTAATGTGTAACATTTGCAGAGAGTGTTCATAGTTCAACACTAACAAAAGATTGTCAAAGTAAAAATGATTGGAATTATTGATGTGAATTAAAAGAGTATTAGTGATATAAGGACAAAGTGAGTATAACATGGCTTTAATATTGTACTGATGTAATTAGAATGAGAAGAAGGAGAAGGGATACTATATTAATTCCTCCAGTGGAAATTCATTTTTTTCACTCTGTTGTTATTTTTTATACACACAGGCCTCTAATAAAAACACATGCACAAACAGGTCCTATACACATGCATTCATGTATGGAGAGATGTCAGAGGGAGGGAGACACCTGAGTAGTGGCCACTTGGAAAACTCTCCAGCTACCAGTCCAAACTCTGTACTTGGTCTGAGCTGGACTCCAGTGGTCCATCCAGTTCCCAACCGAAGCCAAGTCCCCAGGGACTCAGCTACTGCAGCCCATCCAGTGCTATGGAAATTATCTTGAATTAACCATAAGCCATTATAGGTTATTCTGCTCCCCCCTCAATGTTTTTACCCAGCATTTATTACAAATCTGCCTTTAGAAGTGATCTACCTTCACTTAGTCATTATTTGAATACCTACTTTTGTTTGAGAATGTACCGTACATTTCTGAGCATGTGGTTGCAAAAAGTGTTTTCTACAATACACCATGCCTAGGCTCAGCTAGTGTTACTTTAAATCATATTCACTGTATATCATCAACACATAAACAATCTCACATGTGCTCAACTAAACATTCACAAATACAATGGTGTTAAGCATCACCTGCCACAAATACCCTTCAATACAGGCTTCTATACAAAGGTAAAAAAGGTACACTTACAGCCATTGCTTTCTTCAGCATTACAACTCAGGATGGAAAGCGTTTTCTTCTGGGTGCATTGCTGGCAAACAGAGAAGCATGAGGACGGGGGACTATTAAAACATATCTATTTCCTACTTCCTGTTTCCTGCTTCCTCTGTGCCATACACCTAAATAGAAAAGTCCAATAGGTGGCATGATTTGACATGATTCCAAGGAGAGGACAGGATAGTAACGCTGTGTGTACAGCTCGTACACAAACTCATGGGCAGTTCAGTACCTTGTATTTCCTTTTTCTACCCTCTAATTTTTTATACCTTTCTTATGGCAGCGATAGAGGCATGTTTTGGCACTCTTACACCGCTTCAAAACCGACCAATTTTTCACCGCAGGCTGCTGCGATTTGTTTTAAGCTCCCCCCTGCGGTCCCTGCCTCAGTTGTCTTTATCGTGTGTTCTGCCTCGGGTTGTCTTTGACTTAGCAACCAGCCCTCATCCTATTTAGCCTACAGTGTAAACTATGTGTTAACTCTCCCTGCCCCATCTCATTATCCAAGTATGAACTCCGAGTAAACCAATCAATGGAAAAAACACATACTCTTTTCACTGTATATTCTTTATGCCTGTCCTGATAACTATGATGAACGCAGCAGAGGGAACGCATTCAGTCACGATTTTCTGTGTAAAATAATTGACCCCCTCTCCCATGTAAAGGTCAGTGAGAATCGATGAATGTATGAAATATTAATCAGAGTTCTCCATTTCTTTAAAAGAGGATTAAATGACCTTTATGCAGCATCAAATTGATTACCGCACAGTGTTTGGAAGTGTTTCTTGTACGAGACTTTAATCCCCAGGGCCTAGAGTGGATGTGTGCTTGCATGTCTTGTGCAAAACAACAATGGCTGAGAGGGAGATTACAAGAGTGGGGGTGGGGATGGGGGCTGGATGGGGGGCTGTGAATTGTCTCTTCAGCTCCTTTGTCAAGGATAAATGAACAGCCCAATCAAATATTGTTAATAAGTGTAACATGTTCATTGCAGGCTCATCAATAAGTGCAGGAGGGAGGGAAGCACTTCATTTGAATTAAATTAACAACGTAAACTCAGCATTGTTGCTCAGATAAAGACAAAGCAACTCCTACAGCTTGCTTGTTTGTATTCCGCAAAAATGTCTCCAGAACAATCATTTTGTAATTTTTTTTGTTTTCTTTAAACCTATTATTTCAGCATGTTTGCAGTACAAATGAGCATGCTTAAAGTGTCTGCAGGGATGGATTGGGGTGTATGAAAGTGAGAGTGGATTATTCCTGTCAGTGCGTAGTAGATTGAAAATGCAGTCAACAAAGGGCACTGAGGTGATGTCTGCCACAGTGATTGACACATGTGACCTAAGTGAAATTGATAAAAGTCCTGGATCCAGCGCCACATTGCCTTAAATCCTTGACCTTTCTGTTGTTTGTACTGTATATCCTTTGAAATTGGTTTGTGCTGCTTCCAAAGGAACAGTGAAATACATGGTTATGTAGTTGCATGTTATGTAGCTCAGGCTGAGCTACGGAAGTGTGCCGAGGGAGTCAAAGCAACGGCAGGCAGAATATGAGAAATATCTAGTCTCTTTTTAACAAAACAATACAATATAACTAATCTACTTTTCTCAATCTGTAATATGCAAATGTGAATTTCTCTTTAAATTTCTCTCTTTCACAATAATTTAAGTTTTCAGTTATTCCGATTAATGTTTGCTTTCATGATGTGAAGTTTATGCACTTTTGCAAATGTTTCACAAACAGGACAAGATCGGAAAACAGAGATAAGTCTTAATATTACAAAATAGACTTATGAAAACACATTTAAAAGAAGAAAAACCTGAAAAAGAACTGCTTCTCTCCGCAGTTGAGATAATTAACTATTTTAGATATTTACTGTATGCTGCTGAGTCTGATCCAAGTTTTATTCTTATTATTAGGGCTGTCCCGAATAAAATTGTTGGGGCTTTGAAGCTTTTGATTTATTTAAAAAACTTTATCAATGACGAAAAGCAAGCAGGCAAGAAACCAAACTAAGTGACTAATGTTCTGTTTGTCTGTCGATCTCCGGTCCGTTTCAGTATCACATCGGGGTGGCTTGTAATCTGTCATAGTCATATCGTTCTTGATGGCATGGACAATGTATATATTGCAATGAATTTTAATTCAATTTTGTGTTTGGAAACGATTTTTCCTCTAATTGCACCATTGAGGGATGAATATACACTTTACACTGCTGAGAGTTCACCAGTTTTGTGTTGGTTCAAGCTGTTACCTGGCTGTGGAAGGTTTGTGGGGCTAAATATAAATAAATAATGCATGGTCTTGCTCCACTGCTAGGAAAGCATGGACAAGTTTGTGAAAGGACTGCCAGGTAAACACAGGCATGGATTATGGCCATCAGGAGTACCGGGAGATATTCCGGTGGGCTGGTCTATTTTTTATTTATTTTTTTTGATCGGCCCATGAAGAAAAGAGAGATCAAATCATTGGCCCAGTTGTGTGTCTTTCATGTAAACACTGGCCATTTGCATCCTTGGTCTTTGACTGACCGGCTCACAGAGAGGAGAGAGATCACATGATTGTCCCGCTGGTTTGTCTAATGGCGCTTTTCCACTACATGGTACCTGCTCGACTCGCCTCGACTCTACTCGCCTTTTTTGGTTTTCCATTACGAAAAAAAGTACCTGGTACCTGCTAACAAGTACTTTTTTTAGTACCACCTCAGTCGAGGTTCCAAGCGAGCTGAGGCGAGCCGAAAAGGTGACGTGAAAGCGACAGACGGGGGTGTCCTGAACAAACCCGAGGTTTTTTTTGCTGCCTCCAGCTTCATTTGAAACTAAATGTGTCTTCTGGCAACAACAACACACCTTCCACGTTCTGTGTGTGTGTCGCGTTAGGTCACAGCAGTTTACTGCGGCGCCGCTTGTTTTACAGTTCTGTGGAGGCTCGAGGCAGAGCTTTCGCCGTAGCCTACGTACACACACACATGCTGGCTCAACGCACACACCAGCGCACAAGTATAAACATGTTTATACTTGTGCGCTGGTGTGTGCGTCAAGCCAAACGAACAGCCACGCCGAGGCGGTACTAAAATCTGCAATGGAAAACGGACGCACAGTGTGTCGAGTCGAGTCGAGGCGAGTAGAGTCGAGGCGAGTCGAGCAGGTACCATGTAATGGAAAAACGCCATAATATTTGAACACTGGCCAATGACATCCCACTATGGCCCACTTCCATCCTACCATAGAGAGGGAGCGCATTTAAGTCCCACCGCCACCAGCGGCAAAAGTAACTCCACAAAGTGCCAGTAGCTAGCTAAAAACACGAGATATAAGCATGTCAAACAATAATTTTAGCACCCTTTGTCTACCAGAGAGGACAAGTTAGCTGTTAGTAAGCTAATGTTAGTTATGTATTAGCAAGCTAAGGCACTTGCAAACATAGTTACCTTTCTGATTTATCCACATTACTCTTTCAAAAACAGTAACTAATCATTAACTACCTATTTTTTGTGTACCTTATTGTAAAGTGTTACCCCACTATAACACAAGCTGCATTCATTGTGTACAAAATGCAGCTTTAGTTTAACTTACAGACTTGTCACTTGTTTACTATACAAGACATCTTGATGACACCTAGGCTCCACCCTCAACCTTTACTGTACGTACACACCGCCGCCGACTTGAGCTTCTAAAGATACCGGAAGTCATTCATTTTCAATGGAAGCTGGCTTCTCTCAGCTGCAAGGAGCATCAAATCTGTCGGCGTTGCGTTTTGGGCGTTTTGAACGTTTTGAGCAACCGGAGCATCAATGAGAAAGTTGAAAGTAGGTCAACTTTATGGTAATGAGCTATGACGCGGTTCAGCGGCCGATTTTCCAATCCTGAGAGACCCCACACACAAAAATCACGGGTCTAACAGTTTTGGTCGTACAGTGTGTGGTGCGTAGCACACGGCAAAATCAACACATCACACACAAACCGATTTGACTCCCGAGCATTCCCAGGTCAGACGGGAAATCTCGCAAAATCCCTCGAGATCAAACGTGACTTCAGAGTAAACAATCATGGCGGACGAAGAGGATGCAGTGGCGATAGTTTGTAGTTTGTTTTTAACCGAAAAAAAACGTTATCAAAAGAAAAGACGATGGTCAAAGAAGTGGAGACAACGCGAGCATGGACTATACTTTCTATACTTATCTCCGACGTCCACTGGACTTTCTGGTGCGCCGTGCCACCGGCTGTTTTGATTTTGTTTCCCGGTGCTTTCCTCGCTGCCTCGTCACCTCGCTTTCTGATTGGCTACACGCCACAGTCCACAGGCTGCGTGCTCGTTTGTCCCCAGGGGACACCACACACGAGGATAAATCGGGCCAAAACAATCCAACATGTTGGATATCCCCGATTTGAGATCGGAGCGGTCCCGACGTCCTTCTGAGCAGATGAGAGCAGTCTTAACACACCACACTCGGCAGGAATATCTGATCAGATTATTTTACGATAATCGGAGCATCCTTAAGATTGTCGGAAGGAGTGAATCGGGGCTAAAATCGGCCTAATTATCCTGCCCTGTGAACCAGGCTTTAGACATTTCATGGTAGTTTAACTTGGAAATGCAAGTTCACCTGCTGCCTTGAAAATCAAAGTTCACTCAACTTGAAGACTGCCTTTGTTTCAACTTAAAAATTAAAGTTAATGAGGTTGATGTAACTACAGTGTTCTAGTTTTGTTAAAGTTGTTCTTTGAGTTGATTTAACTTTTTATTACTTGGTTTAACTTCATACTTTAAGTTAAAACAAATAATTTATTTTCTTTAATAATGCAAGAAACCTTCCTTGCCTAGTATAACAGACATACTTTTCTGCTTTATTACAACTCGCAGTTTCAAGTTAAAACAACATAACCGCATTTATAGCGGAGATAGCGTGGGTGTTTGGGTGCGGCCGCCCCAGGGCCCCGTGCGAAATAGGGGCCTCTCTAAAGCCGCTGATCTTGCGTCACTTGACATAAATGGGTCTGTAATGTTTTACAGTGTACTCTCTTACTTAGCACTCAGACAAGTGAGAATATTAGGGGCTAGTATGCAGGGTTCAAAATTAACTTTTTGTCCACCAGCCAAATGGCTAGTGAATGTTAAAATAATAAAAAAAACAATTGGCTGGTGAGTCAAGCAAATCTACCAGCCCCTTGCATATTTTACCAGCATTTGGCTGGTAAATGGTGCAAATATTGAACCCTGCTGGTATGTACATGTATTTAAAGGACAACTGTGTACAGACAGTTTATTAAAAAGATAGTTTAGAAAGACAGTAGCTCCCAAGACGGCGGCCGCCTGTATACAAGAACGCAACTGTCTTTATAATTCAGTTTATTCAATCTTTTTAATAAACTGTCTGTACACTTACAAAGTTCTCTTGGTGATATTTTGAGCCTTTTTAGTGGTATAAATAGCGATTTGTTTTTACTTTCCCTGTGCTCCGAATACTAGTGTTGTAAGCTAATCAGTGGTCCGCGCTAGCTTGTTTCAAGCTACAAACACATTCGATTAGCATGAAAACATGTTCCAGAGAATCATCGAGTGGGTACACATCTGTTATTAACCCCTAGGTTTTGCGCTGAATTGTCCTTTAAGGGGAGTGCAAGGACGGTTGGTGTCCAGTTGATTGTGGTGGGCTGGTCTAGGTCTCAAAAGTCCAGGGCTGATTGTTTACCCCAGTCCAGCCCTGGGTAAACATAAAACAGACAATGAAGCTACCCCAAACACCACAACAACCAAAACAAAGACAAGCATTGTATCTCGTTGACTATCCCTACATATCCCTATATACAGATCACTCAAAAGGGGGGCCCTGCAAAAAGAGTTTAGGAACCACTGCACTAAAGTATTAGACACATTTTTTTCCCTGATGAGAAGCCAGGCCATCACCAAAGCTTTTACAATGTCTGTAAAAAAAAAATTAAAGTTATTCCAATATTTGTTGAGATACTTCAGTCTGAAGTGGTGGATAACCGGCACAACCGTCCCTAAAGTCACTCCACTAGCATGGCTAAAACATTACAATGTTCCGAAATACAATATGTATAGTCAAACAATCAAGCCTAAACAAACTAGGCTGAAAAGGCAAACACGGCAGAGTTTAAACTGCACCAAATCAGTTAGGTGTGAACACAGCCTTTAAGATGTTTTATCTATTCCATTTTGTGCTATGCGCCCAGGTGCGCTGGATATCTGTAAATCCCTTCCCCAAACATTCATTTCCAAGCCAATCACCCATGGAGCTGCAGACAGAGGAAATAAAAGAGATGATGTGATGCATGGTGTTGTCTTGTCTGAGTCCCTGAAAACATGTTTGTGATCAGTGTCCATCCTTGCTATAAGAGGAAAGCAGAGAGTGGAACTAAGGGAAGGACGGCATATTGACTCACTACCATTTGCTTTCTATCTGAATGAAATCAATTTGCTCTCTTCACTGCAGCCAAGTCTTGAGGGAAACACAGATGTTAGCATTTTTATTTGGACATTGACCCACCTACACCCACCTCATTGCTCCCTCTTTTATACTCCAGCCAGTTTCTCGCAGACAATCGGGGCTCTGGACCACTGATGAATCACAGCTGACGAAATGAATGCTTCAAATAGGCCTGGTTTGGTTAGCTGTTTTATACACACACAATCCCAGGCAGCAGTAGTAATAGTTACAGTGTTCTTTGTTTCCGTCTGCTGGGTAATTTGAGTATGGGTCAGGGATTATTAGGAGGAAACTGACAGGGGCTTAGCTGGGAGAAAAAAAAAACAGAGAAGAGGAAGAGAGAAGCAGTGATGCAAGAACAGAGAAACACATGACTGATTGGTCTTGCTGGATGTGAGGGCAATAGCTAGGACAACACTAGCAGTTCACAGTCATTTCCAGAGTATTAAAAGGCAATTACAGCCTGTTTGGGCTCAGACCATTAATCTCTACCTTTTAAAATGACCACATTTTCTCATTTTGACAACACGTCAATGCATTTCAAAGTCCTTCCACATGGTTCTCTCCACAAGACTAACGTTATTTGCATGTACTATCCATGTGTACTGACTTACCAATGGTGTAGTCCAGTCTCAAATACCACCAGAGCATTACAAACTTAAAAATCCCTTTTAGAAAAGATAAAGAAATATACGATTAATTTGCACAACAATTAAAGGCATACAGTGTATATTGCAACCAATAAAATTATGAACATTTAAAATGTTGTGTGTTATGTTACATTTGAGCTGACCATTAAACTAGCAAGGGAACCTAGCACCAGGACTACAGACATTGATCACAATTCAGTGTTTTTATTGGGTTGAAAGTTTTCCTCAAACTGTTCTCTTCTGCGGAAGAGGTGGCTCAGGTGCTGCAGTCCACAGACGTCTCAGCAGACAGTTCAGACAGCAGTGCAGATGCTCCAGACACACTACAAAACCCTAAGGTCCACTGAGGCATTCCACAGCATCTTTGAAGTTGCCCAAAGAACAGCCATTAATGGCATGGTTCAAGCATCGGCTCTGCTTACAAGGCGTGGGCAGGCTCCACACCGTTACGGTGATAGGGATACACCTCATTAGTGGGAAAATCCAGAGGACTACTACAGGAGCCAGTTATTTGAGGTAGTCGACCTGCTCACCTCTGAGCTGACTCGCAGGTTTAACGAACCCACTCTGCATCTGCTGATGAGCATGGAACAGATACTCCTTACAGCAGTAAACAGTCCCCTGAGATTTGGCAGCATCAACATCCTCCAAAATGTGGTGGACATGTACCCAGGCCATGTTGACATTAAAACGGCTGTCCACCCAGCTGTCAATGTTTCCAGCAGTTTTGCAGAGGTGAAAAACGGCTAATTAAAGTACAAACGTTTGACAGGTGTGCGTCTCCTGAAGCAGCCTCTGCTGCAGCAATGGAAAGACGAGAGTGCCAGTCTTTTATCTGCTGAGTGACATCACAAGGACTCACTGGAGTTTCTGTGAGTCTTGTAAAATGGGAAGCCAGACTCCAGTGGGACCTGCAATGTCTGTAGTTCTGGCGCCTGTTGGTTTGGCCAGGCTGTGTCTCTGTGAGGAGGCCATTTGTTAAGGGAGGCCACACGTTTTCTTTTTGACTAACCCTAATATTCAACCAGGCGCAGATGCACCGTGTTTCGGCTGCGCCATGGTTCTATTCCCTTTTTTTACCATGCGTCATACCACACCGGGAGTGTGTCAGAAGCAGAGCATTTTGTCTCCCCGACTCGCAGATTTTGTTGTCTTGGTAATTTTTCCTGGATATTTGTGCTTTTACCACAAAAGTAAGTCGTCTACATAGTTAAATGGTTTCTTCCATTTAGTCCTCTTATGAATGTCACAGATCAAAGATGTGTGGCTATGTTTTTTTGTGATCAAATTTTTATTTTATTTTAAAGAGAAACAGTATGTACAGGTATATACACGCCTCAAAAATAGAGCATAAAATATATATTGACATACATAACTGTTGGGACCGTCGAGGAGGTTAAACATTATCTTTTTCAAGCAAAGGGTTTTCAGTCAACATGTGACTCAAAGACAAAAGACCCAGAGACCATGTGGTCTTTCAGACAAAGGATCTTGGCCTACGGTAAAGTCCACATCCCTTGCTCCAAACTCCTAAATGAAGGAAAGGAGCTAAGAAAGACACAAAATGGCGTCAGGGAGGGGCCTGCAGATAAGGTTTGACACGTTCAGCTTCACTTTGACTCTCCCATTGGTTCAGAGGTACCATAAAACCAGCATGGAGCCAGGTCTGGTGGCCTGAGCTATAAAACTCCATGTCACCCCCCACTTCTCGTCTTTTGCCCTGTGACTTTGGTCACTACAGCATGACACACAGAAACAAATGCTTCCCACCTCAACTCCAGTTGACGACAGGTCAGCACTACAAGTTTGTGCTAAAACTTCCATTTTTGAAACTAAGTGGACTTAATTTCAGTGCTGGGAGCACCGTGGATCCTCTGAAACCACTCGCCAGTGTTTTCATATCTGCAGGAGAAGGAAACAACGTTTTTCGTCTCAAGTCGACTCTAGCTCCCTTCTTTCTGCCCTTTTTGGAAGGAGAGCTTCCTCTGATCTGCTGACGAGTAGACACGGACCCCCGTTTCTTTCGTGGAAACCTACGGACAAACGGACTGAACACACAGTAAGAAGGCTTACGTCTGGGCAGAGATACATAGTGTGTTTTATTAATGAGTAATTTGCTATTGCTGCTACTTTGTGTTACCATTAATGTGATCTGATTAATACAGTGCTACTGCTGCGCATGTAATGTATTAATCTAGGATTGTGACCGCTGAGTCAAATCTATTCTGTGAATGTACTCTGATCACGGTGCATTGTTGATATGTTGTGTTGAATATGTAGCTAGCTTGTTCAGGCTGTAAATGCTACTTTCTGCTTCTCCCACTGCTGAGGAGTTTTAGGTACTGTTAGATCCAAGTATATATATATATATCTTTCTTTTCTACTTCTCTAACCTTTCTCTCACACACACATATATGAACACATCCCAGATAGCAATTTATCTTTGGCCCAAATGTGGCCCACATATGCAGTTCTCTTATGGCCCACATTTGGCCTTGAATGACGGCGCTGACCTCAGGTGAGTGTGGCTCCCGAAACTCAGCCACAGGTCCCCCTAATGTGGCCCAAATGTGGCCCACATATGCATTTCTCTTATGGCCCACATTTGGCCTTGAATGACGGCGCTGACCTCAGGTGAGTGTGGCTCCCGAAACTCAGCCACAGGTCCCCCTAATGTGGCCCAAATGTGGCCCACATATGCAGTTCTCTTATGGCCCACATTTGGCCTTGAATGACGGCGCTGACCTCAGGTGAGTGTGGCTCCCGAAACTCAGCCACAGGTCCCCCTAATGTGGCCCAAATGTGGCCCACATATGCAGTTCTCTTATGGCCCACATTTGGCCTTGAATGACGGCGCTGACCTCAGGTGAGTGTGGCTCCCGAAACTCAGCCACAGGTCCCCCTAATGTGGCCCAAATGTGGCCCACATATGCAGTTCTCTTATGGCCCACATTTGGCCTTGAATGACGGCGCTGACCTCAGGTGAGTGTGGCTCCCGAAACTCAGCCACAGGTCCCCCTAATGTGGCCCAAATGTGGCCCACATATGCAGTTCTCTTATGGCCCACATTTGGCCTTGAATGACGGCGCTGACCTCAGGTGAGTGTGGCTCCCGAAACTCAGCCACAGGTCCCCCTAATGTGGCCCAAATGTGGCCCACATATGCAGTTCTCTTATGGCCCACATTTGGCCTTGAATGACGGCGCTGACCTCAGGTGAGTGTGGCTCCCGAAACTCAGCCACAGGTCCCCCTAATGTGGCCCAAATGTGGCCCACATATGCAGTTCTCTTATGGCCCACATTTGGCCTTGAATGACGGCGCTGACCTCAGGTGAGTGTGGCTCCCGAAACTCAGCCACAGGTCCCCCTAATGTGGCCCAAATGTGGCCCACATATGCAGTTCTCTTATGGCCCACATTTGGCCTTGAATGACGGCGCTGACCTCAGGTGAGTGTGGCTCCCGAAACTCAGCCACAGGTCCCCCTAATGTGGCCCAAATGTGGCCCACATATGCAGTTCTCTTATGGCCCACATTTGGCCTTGAATGACGGCGCTGACCTCAGGTGAGTGTGGCTCCCGAAACTCAGCCACAGGTCCCCCTAATGTGGCCCAAATGTGGCCCACATATGCAGTTCTCTTATGGCCCACATTTGGCCTTGAATGACGGCGCTGACCTCAGGTGAGTGTGGCTCCCGAAACTCAGCCACAGGTCCCCCTAATGTGGCCCAAATGTGGCCCACATATGCAGTTCTCTTATGGCCCACATTTGGCCTTGAATGACGGCGCTGACCTCAGGTGAGTGTGGCTCCCGAAACTCAGCCACAGGTCCCCCTAATGTGGCCCAAATATGCAGTTCTCTTATGGCCCACGTTTGGTTTAGTTTGAAATGTAAACAGACTACAGATAACTAGTTACCCAGTTTAAAAAGTAACCATTTTAATTACTTTATCAAAGTAGTGAAATTTATTACATCTGATTACTTTTTGATTAGTATTCTAAACATGTTTATAACTGGGCTATACAGCTGAATAACAGTGAATTTAAACCAGGCAGTTTAAACCTCACAGTAGTACCAACATAGTCAGACTTATAAAATGCAATATCTACATAAAGCTACATATAAGCTTTTTAATTGAAAAGATTTTTTCAGATGTAACCCCATTGTAATACTAAATTAATTACATTTTTCCTCAGTGACTAGTTACATGCAGTTTCTTGCTCCCAAACCTATAGAAACACAGTGAACCAGCAGCTATCAGGGTGCGGCAGCTGACTGATGTGCATTCGCAGACTCAAACAGTTTAGAATTACAAATTTACAAATGTTCCCTAAATACCTCAATTGCCTCAGAAATGCCATGGTAGATGCTTGCTAGCCCTAACCCTGCACCCAGAGAACCTCTAGTGCATACTCAGTTACTGCAGTAAGGAAAGTCAGACGGGTGTATGGTAAAAGTTAGCTTGAAAATAAAGTTTTTAGGCAGCTTGGACTGAATTTTGTAATGCTTTTTATTTGCACATTTAACAGTTAAGACTGGTCCTGGCTGGTTTCTGTCTCAAGTTCTCTGGCTGTTTCTGTCTTTTTAACTCTGGAACTTGGAGATTGTTTCAAGCTACAAATTGCCTTGAACCTTTTCAAACTCAAAAGTGGGCCTATGTTGACAATACCTGACCAATTTGGTATTCCTAGCTTCATGTTTAGGTTAAGTGTGTTCAGTATTATAGTTTTGTCATTTTAAGAAAAAAGGAACACATACCAATATTGAACATTTGAAAACACACTAAAAGAAAATGAATCTTAACATTTACTAAAATAGAACATGTTAATAGTATAAAATGAATCTTAACCAATCTATAAAACACAATAAAACAACTATTTACGTGTGTGTGTGTGTGTGTGTGTGTGTGTGTGTGTGTGTGTGTGTACCCCCAGGATCCTTCAACTTAAATTCAAGGCTTTTTAAGACCTTTTTAATACCATTTCAAATTAAATTCAATGCCAACTTCGTACCCATTCCGACAGAAGTATGAGGGGAAAATGTAAAATCTGTATACATTTTTCAACCCTAGAAAATAATGATGTACAAGTAGGCTACTTGAATTAAATAAAACATTTTATTTAAATTATCAGTCATTTAATACAATTTACTGAATAATAATATAATCGAATTAAATAAGATATATTACACTGCATAATTTTACTTTTGGTACTTTAAGTATATTTTGATAATACTTTTGTACTTTAACTTAAGGGAGATGTTGAATGCAGGACTTGTAACTGACAAGTAACTTGTAACTCTACACAGTTTTTTTCTACTTTTACTGCAATACATGATCTGAGTAAGTCTTCCACCTCTGTAAATCACCAATAACAGTCATGCATGAAAACCTGCAGCAATGTTTAACACTGAAAACACACAGCTCAGTTCAGCGTTTACTTGCAGCTCTGCTACAGTAGCAGATAGCCGTTAACATTACCTGCCGGTCACATCGTCTCTAAATAGTCCGCTCACACTGAAGTCCTGCACAGATCAAGAGATGTTAGAGTCCGATGACTGCTCGATACGCTGCCCTTCTCGCCCTCTCCGAAATCTTTTTAGACAGGTTGAGTTGAGCCTCGAGCGCAGTCAGCGCCACCAGCCTGCCGTACTGGCTCGTCCTGAGGGCCTTCTCTGGTGTCTGTTGAGGAAAACAAACACAAAACACAGAGTGAGGTCTGATGTAACAGACATAAAATGGACTGAGTCTTTAAAGTACATATCTTAGGAGTTTTACTTACATTTTGTAGCCTCGCTATAAACTCCCTCTCCTCCTCCAGTCCCGAGATCCCTGACTCCTGGTAGGGGACAGGGGTTTCGTCCTCGGAACTGGAGGAGGAATCAGGATTGTGGGACCTCTTCCTGGTGGTGGAGGCTTCTGGTGACTCTGGTGATGGTACAGTGGGGGTGAGGGCCTGGCGGAAATCCCTCATCCTCTTTGACTGGGCCACGTTCAGGCTGAGGGCGTAGAAGCAGTCAGCTGTGGCCGTGTTGTGGCACAAAGGTGGCCACCATCTTCTGCTGCTCGGCAGACAGGTTGTTCTTTGCCTTAAAACAGTAGAAGAGAAAAGATTGCTACAGCCAGCATATAGCTTTCTGATCACGGTCGGAAACTAAGCAATCAGGAAAAGTTAACACATTGAACATTTAAAATTAAACAGCTGATTAACGTGAGCTTGTTGCTCCGTGTGAGCTGATGACCTCATCTGTTGACATTTCTGAATGCCTTCCTACAGCTGCTTCATAAAAGCTTTCCACACAAACTAACGTACATGTGTCATTAGTATAGAAAAAAAAATTTGATTTTAACTGTGTCGGGCTCAGACACAAACTTCTTAATGCCTGTCGGACGCGGGCCGGGCTCGCACAGAAAAATTCGGCCCGATCCAGACTCTAGTGTGTGTGCATAACGTTATGAGCAGTTTGCAGTTCACTGTGCCGCTAACTGCTCGCATCATCTGTACCGATGATCTAACATGTCCAGGGATACCATATATCGTCTGCAAAAACTCCCACAGTTGTGCACAAGGTCTAGGATACTGTACATCAAAAACATAAAAAGCCTTAAAGCAGGCATCTACTGCCCCAAGAAGAGATGGGTGCTCCAGGGCATGTCCATGCACTATAACAAAGGCTTGCGATAACAGATGCCTGTCCCCAAGAAGAAGCACATGTGGGACCTCTGTGCTTGTCCTTTTCGTAAGGTATTCAGCGATGTTTGTTCCAACGTGTAGAGAGAAAAAAAACTTTATAAAGACACCTTTACTTCAGATATTAACCCTTGTGACAGGCATAAGCTTGAGTGATAAAATGAAGGCCAAAATTATATATAATCTATGTGGATTTAAATTATGTATTAAGTAATGGGTTAACAACTGGAAAACTATGTCTTTCTGTGTTTGCTCTAACAACATTTCGTTTTAATAATGATAACAATAAACTGAAACAGATCATTGTTGTGCAGTGGTTTGGTCTGACACATGTGTGTGATAGGTCTGAGAGAGGTAGGTAGTAGAGGATGGATACCCCAACTGAGCCCGACTGGACCCAATGGGCCAGGCCGGGTTCGGGCAGATATTTAGAAATGATGTTCGGGTTCAGTCACATCACAACCAATTTTAAGCGGGAAATAAAAGGAAAATGTATTGAGGTCTGCAAATCTTCAGACAATCTGTTACAATACTTGCTGACGCTTGTTTTATTTGTTACATTTGTATTAACTCACAGGCTGCTCACCTATGAAAGCTTTTGTAGATTCGGCGTAGCTGGGGCGGACCGTCTTTCTCCGGATTTTGTAGGTGCCGGGGTCACCACAGGTAGCAGAAGCAAAGCGATGTGCCTGTCTGCAATATTGCAAGCATAAAAGTCAAATGTAAAATTCTACAACTCTGTATCACATTCTGGCGACTACATTTCAAAATGCAAAAAAGATTCCCTGACCTTGCTCTGACTTTACTACAAAATGCTCAAATTCCTTGATTTTCCGTGCCTGGTATAGACCCTCTTAAATGTCACGGCATTCCAGAAATGTAGTATAGTGCATGCAGAGCAATGCATTATATTGTTCTTTTCTTGTTTCTTCTTTTTATCATTATTCTTCTTCCAGGCCCTAATTTGACTAGAACCGCTTGCTGTAGAAATTCCATTCAAAATATTGATGAGTTGGTCCTTGTGCAAATTTTGGGTCTATGTCTTCTCATGTGATTTATACTTTGAGATACTGAATAAGAACTAATAAGCTCTTTGTGACATCAGTGAAACTTCATTGAACTCAATCTAACTTAATTACATTTGCAGCACCTGATCATTGATTAAAATGTGTGAAGTCCAGAGAAAATTTAACTCAGGTTCTTTTTTTCTGCATGGAAACTGGTCAAATACTAAGCCGTATAGATGACATGTTTCGTTGATCGGACCAGTATTATACTAAAATATCAGTGATCATAAAGACATTTATTTGTAACAGCAGGCCTAGGCTATTTTCAGACTATTTGTTGATTTACAGCAGGATTGTTAAGTGCTGCATCAAAACCAAACCTACAGGATATATTGTTGCATTTCGGGGCAGTGGTATCAGAAAATATTACCGGCAGATACCCACATTTACAATATCAGTATTGGACATGAAAAAGTTGTATTTTGCCATTCTTATTCATAGTACATATATGTCTTTTACTAAAAACTTATAAGCTTTTATAAAATGTGCCTACCTTCAAATGTAGAGAGTAAATCACCCAGGTCCCATTCTACCAGTTTATTTTGAACATGATCATCCATCTACAGGAAAACAATAATAATAAAAAACATTACAAAGCTGCCATATATCACTTTCAATAAGCATTCAGAAATGTCAAGCAAGCAAGCGGTCATTCTCATTACGCCAACAACATTTGACAGCTAATAACATAATGAATAATCAAGAATAGTTATTTTGGCAGGCAACACACACGCGCGCGCGCGCACACACACACACACACACACACACACACACACACACACAATTCACTGCCAGCACAGGTTAGAATCAGCCAATTTCTATATTGCATAGTGGAATTCAGCTGCATGGAGGTAAAGTACTCCGTGACAATAGCTCATGCAGGTCAAATTTAACACGTTGGTCCCAATTGATTAGACTGACGCAAGACTTCTTTGCCAGGTTGTTCACTAACTAAAATGAACCTATTGGCGGGAACCGGCGATGTGTTCGCCTGTCTTTGTCAGCATTACAATTTGTATTTTGTATTTAAAGGAACTACATAAAGTACTTAATACATAACATTTAGTAACGTTACACAAACAGCTAAAACACATGCAAGCCTGAGCATTCAAAGTAGGCTACATAATCACTGAATACAAATTTCGCTCTTTTTTCTGCATGTTCACAATTCAGCAAGCAAGATGGCGGCGTTCGTCTTTTAACACAGTCACGGTCATTCGTAACGTAGGCTGAGGACGGTTACCGGTAAAAAAAAATTTGCCGCGCATTTTAACACTTCTAAATTAAAATATCCAAAACTAATTTACCGTTGGCAATGTCCGTACGTTACTAACGGTCGGTGGATTAGCTAACATTAGTAACGTTTTATTCATAAACCGCTCCTTAAACCGAGCTAGCTACCAAGCCAATGTAGCATACAATGACTCAGATATATCTTAATAAAAAAGAAAACCGATAGACAACGTAACTTTGAATGTGCAAACAGACATAGAAGATAACAACGATACAGCCTTGAAATGTCTCCATTAACGACTCCTTTGAAATAACGTTAATTAAGTTAAATGTCACACTTCATAAGCTAGCTAGCTAGCAGCTGGCTAGCTTATGTGAGTCATTGTATGCTACATTGGCTTGCTAGCTAGCTAGCTAGGTTAGTGCCATGACAAATGTTAGCACGCTTAAACGTAGCTAACGTTGATTTAGCTCGGTTTAAGGAGCGGTTTATGAATAAAACGTTACTAACGATAGGTAATCCACCGACCGTTGGTAACATTCGGACATTGCCAATGGTAAATTAGTCTAAAGTCTAAAAATGGGTGGCAATTTTTTTTACAGCTAGCAGCTAACTAGCTAAGTTACGTTAGCTAAGTAACATTAGAGTTTATTCTAGAAGCACTGTTTAACAAAACACATTTTCAGCAACAAACTACCGGTAAAATGAGAATGCTTACCTCGCTTCCCTGCCCCAGGAACCAGATGTGTTTTTTAAGAAAATTAGTTGCTGCTGTTCCGACTCATCGAGAGCGAGAGACGACGATGTGGGGTGACTGGGGGTTACGTCAGTTGAAGAGGTGCGCTTGTTTTTCCCTGTGTGAAGATCCAGCGGGCGGGGTGCCAGATAGAGCGATCTCTTCATGTGTTTCTGTCTTCGCCCGCCGTAGTCTTTGCTGGTATTTATTTGTAACGCAAATCGTGATAGGATTTATATTTAATAACGTTACTTGAATAAAACGAAGCTAAAACATAAAGTTATTATTGTAATATCGTTAGACTGTTTTTAAACTAAGCTAAACCATCTGATCTAATCTACGAAACAAACGTTTTTTATACGTCTTTTATGTCACGTTTTTTATTCTTCCCATACCATGTCATGAGTCGTGTGTGTGTGTGTGTGTGTGTGTGTGTGTGTGTGTGTGTGTGTGTGTGTATATATATGCGTGTGTGCGTGCGTGCGTGTTAAAACAATGTCATCCAAAATAAGGCGGATCAGCAGTGTTGAAAAACTGAAGCCTGGATTTCGTTCAACGTCATCAACCCAATGCAATGGGTTATAATATGTTTAACCATTTTGTAACCCAATTATGGGTAAATTTATACATTTCAGGCTTAACCCAGCATATGAGTAACCAAATTAACCCAGCATTTTTAAGTGTGTAGGGTTTTCCCTCAATGTCCTATATATGCCTTCCTGCTTCATTTCTTCTTGTATTGAGGAACAATGTGGGTTGATTACTGTCATTTTTATTTTGCTTGACCAACAGGTTGCTGGTTTGATCCCTGGAGTGACAGGATAAATGTGGGCAGTCAAGTGAAAGAGCAGCACGCCCTTCTTTTTCATTACCACTGCTGAAGTGCCCTTGAGAAAGGCACTTAGCCCACACATGCCTTAGTGGAGATGTTCAATAGCCAATAGATATGACTGTGTGATTGTGGTGGGCAGCTTTTAGAATAATAATAAATGAAATCAGTTTACACAATTTTGTTTTTGTTTTTTACATTTCCCTTCTTATAAAAAAAGTCATACCAGTTTTATCCACTTCAGAAATGCTAGCTAATAGCCTTGCATGAAATTATGAGATAAATGAGACATTTTCCAACATTTTAAAGGGACAGCATATTTACCAAGTGTATGTGTATGTACAGTTGTGCAGTTAAATGTACAGTACAGGAAGTGATGTCAGAACTCAGATTTATTCAGAATAAGGATTATTGTTGAGTCACAACAGTGCCATTACAGGGAGAGAGACATTTTCATAATATTATTTATAATATTTAGTTGGTATTTTATTTTGTTATGTTATCCACGTCATAAATGTGATATTGGTGTAAACATCATTGCATTTAAAATGGGAGCGGAATATATTTTTTAAACTCAAAATGCTGAGAAAAAAAAATGTATTACAGTAAAAGTCAATAATTTAAAAATGTGTCTATCCAGTGGCATATGAATATTCTGCTGTTGTAGTCAATCTTCAGCATTTTATGCATTTTGTGGTCTGAGATACTTTTGCGCACACCACTGTAATTGAGTTGTCCCCAAATATTGCTGAGACATGACCTATCAGGGATAACATAATGCAATGCAGTGCGGTGTCATGGGGGAGTGACATTCAAAATAATCAAATATCAAATAAATAGTCTAGATTTATTTGCCTCATAACATCACTATATACTTCCACATAACTCTTGCCCAGTGTATCATATTAAGGCTATCTGCTCTACAAGACAGGCCAGCATACTTCATCCATAAAATGTGGTCTGGCTCACACAGCCCTTGTTGTAACCCTGGCTCTTTACATTGGGACCACCACCTGACAGTCGACGCAACCTAGGTTGGGCCCGGCTTCTTACATTTGGGCCAGGTCTGGCCCACACGACACTCACCATAACCTAAGTCAGGCTTGGCTCATTTAATTTGGGCCACATCTGGCCCACACGACACTCACCGTAACCCAGGTCGGGGCCGGCTCCTTACATTTGGGCCAGGTCTGGCCCACACGACACTCACCATAACCTAAGTCAGGCTTGGCTCATTAATTTGGACCAGGTCTGGCCCACCAGACACTCACCGTAACTCATGTAGGGCCTGGCTCCTTACATTTGGGCCAGGTCTGGCCCACACGACACTCACCGTAACCCAGGTCGGGGCCGGCTCCTTACATTTGGGCCACATCTGGCCCACATGACAGTTGCCCTAACCCAGGTCGGGCTTGGCTCATTACATTTGGGCCAGGTCTGGCCCACACGACACTCACCATAACCTAAGTCAGGCTTGGCTCATTTAATTTGGGCCACATCTGGCCCACGACACTCACTGTAACCCAAGTCAGGCTTGGCTCATTTCATTTGGGGCACATCTGGCCCACACGACACTCACCGTAAACCAGGTCGGGGCCGGCTCCTTACATTTGGGCCACATCTGGCCCACATGAGACTCACCGTAAACCAGGTCGGGGCCGGCTCCTTACATTTGGGCCACATCTGGCCCACATGACAGTTGCCCTAACCCAGGTCGGGCTTGGCTCATTAATTTGGGCCAGGTCTGGCCCACACGACACTCACCGTAACCCAGGTCGGGGCCGGCTCCTTACATGTGGGCCACATCTGGCCCACATGACAGTTGCCCTAACCCAGGTCGGGCTTGGCTCATTACATTTGGGCCAGGTCTGGCCCACACAACACTCACCGTAAACCAGGTCGGGGCCGGCTCCTTACATTTGGGCCAGGTCTGGCCCACACGACACTCACCATAACCTAATTCAGGCTTGGCTCATTAATTTGGACCAGGTCTGGCCCACACGACACTCACCGTAACTCATGTAGGGCCTGGCTCATTACATTTGGGCCAGGTCTGGCCCACACGACACTCACCGTAACCCAGGTCGGGGCCGGCTCCTTACATTTGGGCCACATCTGGCCCACATGACAGTTGCCCTAACCCAGGTCGGGCTTGGCTCATTACATTTGGGCCAGGTCTGGCCCACACGACACTCACCGTAACCCAGGTCGGGGCCGGCTCCTTACATTTGGGCCACATCTGGCCCACATGACAGTTGCCCTAACCCAGGTCAGGCTTGGCTCATTAATTTGGACCAGGTCTGGCCCACACGACACTCACCGTAACTCATGTAGGGCCTGGCTCCTTACATTTGGGCCAGGTCTGGCCCACACGACACTCACCGTAACCCAGGTCGGGGCCGGCTCCTTACTTTTGGGCCACATCTGGCCCACATGACAGTTGCCCTAACCCAGGTCGGGCTTGGCTCATTAATTTGGGCCAGGTCTGGCCCACACGACACTCACCGTAACTCAAGTTGGGCCTGGCTCATTCCATTTGGGCCACATCTGGCCCACATGACAGTTGCCGTAACCCAAGTCAGGCGCGGCTGATTACAAGTGGGCCACATCTGGCCCACTCAACATTTGCCATTGCCGTAACTGAGCCTTAAGTGCCAAAAGTGGCACAAATTTGGCCCAAATGTGTCTGCTATCTGGGATAGCTAGTTACACACACGCGCTAAGGTGAACAGCTGGCCAACCAGCGAGTCACATAAACTGCAGACCGCTCCACAGTTCTGCGTTCTCTTGTCAACCACACGTGTGCAGACACGTTAGCTTAGCAGCTAGCCTATTGTTGGTAGCACATAGCTTAGCCTGAATGAGCTAACGGCTAATCTTAGGCCTAGCCTATCAATACCGCCCTCTTGGGGTGAAACAGTTTTGTGCAGCTCACAAGAGTAGCCATTTTTGTAGTCTTTGGCTAGACTACACCTCGTCACCCCCTACTCTTTCACACTCACTCTCTCACACCCACACACACACACACACACACACACACACACACACACAGACACACACACACACACACACACACACACACAGAGGGTCTCCCCACATGCTGTTTTGTTTTTGCTTTGTTTTGTTGTACTTAGAAGAAACGTATATTGGTTTTAATTAATCAAAGGATTATTGATTGGCCATTGATAATTTTGAAGTTAATAAATTCTACTATACTTTAATTAGCAGTTGTTTGTGATTATTTGTGTATTATTCTATTAATTGCTGGTTAAACACAGGTCAGTGCTCGGATTTCACCCTTCCACTGACAAATGAGACTATTCCACAGTTCAATATTGGCCCCTGAAGTTTCAGGGTGGTGCCCTGTTTTGATTGTTTGTTGATTTGATAAAGTTATTAATAACCATATTCATAACTTTATTAATATTGATAAACATCTTTGATAATATGCCAATAATCTGATCTGTACCCCTACGTGTACCCAACATACCTATACATATGCATATAGACAGAAAAGTATGATTAACAACTAAGATAAAAAAAATATTAAAAAAATAAATAAATAAATAAAAAAAAAACAAAAAAAAAAAACAGACATAACCCACTCACCCCCTGGATCCAGAACTCCAAATCTCAGTTACATATTACACCTGAAGCCCGCGGAGGGTAGTTAAAAGTGAATGCCAAGCAGCTGACTCTTTTGCTCCGTGGACTCTAGCCGTCAACAACTCCAAGTAAACAATATCCAAATATGTTAAAACCCAAGCTCGAAAAGAGTGAATGTGGAGGTTTCCAACGTGTGCCAACTAGTTTTTTTGCAGCCGTAAGTCCAGCCAGCAGTGCTCTTCTCTTATCCAGTGTTAAACCCAGCCTTGACAAATTATTCAAAATGAGTGTAGCAGGCGAGCAGGGCAATCTAATCTTAAACAACCTAGAGAGGTTAAAGGCAACCATCTTCCAAAAGTCGGCCTAGATGTGTGGCTATGTTTTGGTTAAAATAGTGTAGTGATGTGACATACGATTGGGAGTATGTACAGGCTGTTTATTTTTTTTTCAATCCCCAATCAGGTTTTTCATCATATCATTAACAGATACACTATATATATACAGATGGGTGGCAAATAAAAGTAAAACCCCAAAAAATGTCTCCACAGCAGTGTCAGAGATCCATGTCATAAATTCTTAAAGTGTGTGGAACTTTACTGGAATGAGGAATAGCATTCTTCTAAAAGATATTTCCCAATTTTCTGTTATGATGGAGGTTAAGAGTGCTGTCTAACATGTCGCTCCAAAATCTCCCATTATTTGGGTTGAGATATGTTGACTTTGAAGGCCATATCATATGTTACAGCAGAAAAATACATGCACACTGGAAGCAATCTTTATGTTTGGTTTTATTTCATTAATTTTATTAGAATTAATTGATTTTAATGCACAATTATGTTGTTTTAAATGCTGTTTTGATCGAGACTTTAGAAGAGCAATAACTGAAAACACTTTTGTGTGTGCACCATGACCTTTAACTAACTGTACTTCGACTTTTCTTGTTAGTAGAACATCATGAGAATATTGTTCAAGTAGGTGATTAGCCAGACTTCTAACAGCGCCAGTTCCAGCCTGATACAGTCAATATTTATAAAAAATAAATAAAAGATGAACACACAATATACCACACAAACAATCTAGGGCAGCATCCAAATTAACTTTATGCTATGCATAATATGATTAATATGCTGTACACTGCTGTTGACGTGCTATACCACAATGCTTCCTATTTGTAAAAGTGCCATCACATGATTTGGATTATAAAACAAGCTGCCCTGTGTGTTTTGATGCTTTACAATGTGTGTCACATTAGAGAATTGTGTTAATTTAATTTCATTGTTGGCCTGTGTTGGCATATAAACAGAGAAAGCTTACACTGTGCTTTTTATTGTGACCCCATTACACGACATAACGAAATTACTTATGTAACATGTTATACATATTTCTGTGTACTGTTTTGACATCTTTGGAAAAGTTGGAGTCTTGTATAGTAGAAATCAAGAAAACTATTTAAAATAGTTTTGTGGGTTTGAGCACATTGTCGGCCAAAGTGTTTAAGGGGGTGTAAGAGGTAAAATAACTCCTTTGTATATGTCCTACCTTTTCATATGTTTACACCTAAGTAATTTAATTTATGTGACATAATTTAGACCACATTAGCGATAAAAAATGGTCATGAGAGAATTAACCATCTTTTGGCCTTTCAGGAACATGGAAAACAAATGTGTACAACAGCAAAGGTATTTGGTGGCATGGCTTCACTTGGTACTTCACTAGTGAAACTCTCACATTTCCCTCTCCAGTGCACATGCACATGGAGAGACGATAATGAAAAACATGCAGCTATAGGTCCGTGTGGAAAGAGTTCAGAAGAGCAGATGTCGATGGAATCGCCAGGTTTCTGTCCATCTGTCATGCATGCATGGTCTCTGTTTGAAGGTGAATGAATGAGGGGACTTCCAAGTCCCGCTTTTCATTCTCTGTGTCACTCCCAGCCATCCTTACGACGCCAATCACAGCTCCTCTCACTGGCCCTTCTGCTGGGGATGTGGGCACAAGGTGGATTGAGTTGAACAAATTGGAAATATGCAACCTTCTGCACTGAACCCAGAGCCACAGAGGCGGTGGAGTGATAAATAATCCAGGTTCAAATCATATTCCTTCTCCTTTACCTCCGTCGCCTCGGCCATATAACAGTCTACAGCTGTAATTACCTCTCCTTGAATGCACATATTCAGCAGAAGGCTCCCTAGGTGAGTCCATGATAATGACATGTCACAGTAAATATGTATGCTTTGGCTCCTAACCCCTGGCAAACCTGCTAGAAACACTCAAGGTTTTTTTTCCGGCTGCCCTGAGAGACTTGAGATCAGTAGATGATACTGTGTATAGACAAGTGGGTGATCCTCAGCAGGTATTGGTTGACCTCCTCTTCCTTCTTCTGTAGGAATTGCTTAAAAACCAGCTCTGAATTCTGGAGGTGATTCTGTATGATTTTACCACTATTGCAAAATGTATGACTAAATTGGGAATCTTGCGCCAGCTGTCCAGGATTTAGGGAGCTCTAGAGCTGTTCTGTTCAGAGTTCCAAGCAGGTGGTAAATGATAGAACATCTGCATTTTCTACTAAGCATGGGCATAGTGAATATGCCCATTTTGATTGAATGTAAAAGTGTGTGTAAAGATTTTGATTGATTGAAGGATTGCATTAAAAGTACAATATGCAGTTTTCTGCTGTTAGGGGACTCACAATCTAAACTACAAAAGATGGACTTTATGATGACGTTGTGAAGTAGCGTAGGATCATGGTAGTTGTCTTTATTGCCAACCACTATTGCAGATGAAAACCTAGACGTGACTCAGGTAGAAATAATGGTATGTTTAGTAACATTTATTCATGAAGTTATTCTAATGAAATAACCGCAGTGTTTCCCACAAAATTAGTTTTATTCTATTTTTGGTGGTTGGGAGCTGATCGGTTAGCGAGTAAGCAAGCTAAGGTTACCCAGCTAGCTGCAACTACACTGTATGGATCTGGTGTTGGTTGCTTTGTAAAAATAGCTAACAGAGCAATTCGCAAAAGCAAGCTAATGTTAGCAGATTTATGATCCAGTTCAGCCCCAGGAGTCTGGATGAATTAGTTAACGTTATCCACTCAACCCCGAATTTTCCTACCTCGGATAGCTAGCAATTTGTTGGCTTTAGCAACTAAAACCACAAATAAATAATATATTTCACATGTCAGTGTCTCTATTTACACATGAGATATTATGCATTGTTAAATGGTCTTAAATACCAATACAATAATATATTACACCAGTACAGGGTCAACACAGACATCTAAAGAGGGAATATATACACTATGTGTGTGTGTGTGTGTGTGTGTGTGTGTGTGTGTGTGTGTGTGTGTGTGTGTGTGTGTGTGTGTGTGTGTGTGTCTTTACACTTATCATGCAAAATGTACCTGTAGTTCTCAAGATATCTTGTCACCTGAAGGTGCATCTAAAGGGGAGGGCAGGGGTCAATAAAATTGTATGAACCATCCTCTTGGGACCATGAAAACTGAAGGACCAAGGAAGGACATTTCCATCACTAACCATTTGTTACTGCAAGCTCCTCGTCGTGGAGAAATTCCTGCACAGGAAAAAGGGGCCTGACTGTGATAGATAAGCAGCTACACTTTACCTCAGCTCATCACTTTGGATGTCTCAGCACTCCTTGGAAGATTGAGGATTTAATGTGTCAGATCGGGATTGAGTTCACCAAGCTTTATAAAAAAAAGTGTTTCAAGTTCACATGGCTTTAATTATGGAAAAGAAAACCCCTGAATGTTAAAAGTGTCAACTTCATTCTGCAAAGCATAAAGGAAAGAAGTTGATGAGAATTTGCCCTTGCCTCACCTCTGGCACGGAGACAACAGATAGTTATCAAATTCAAATCTACTCGCATATAGCCTGATTATATTGCATACATCTGAATCAGAACAGGTTAATTTAAGCTCAGATAAGAGGTAAGTGTAAAATATAAGCACATTCACACATAGGCTAACTAATGCAGCTGGTGAGGTCTTATTTTAGAAGGGCTTTTCAAAGATTAGAAAATAAATAGTTGCTTAATATGCAACCGTAGGCATCGTTAGCGACGATGCCAGTGTTAGCAGCATCGGAGCTGCGCCTCTTCCGGAACTGATGGGCGCAGTATACGATTCAGAGTGTCCCAGTCGATACATTCAGAAGAAGGAGATCACAAACAAGTGGCCGAAGTCACGCCCTTCTACTGCCGGTACATATCTTTTGTAAAAATATGAACGAGAGTCAACTGTACCCGACCTAAAAAACGGCATGTTCACTGCCAACTCACGGTCCTCTCTTTCCGATTTACAGCCCCCCTCTCTTGGCTTCAAATAACTCACCGTTGTCGGCTACTGCCGCTGAACAGGCTACACATTGTAAACGGCCGTGGCTCCTCGGCTTGCCTGCTCCTCCGGTAACGTTAGCCGTTAGCAGGGTTAGCATGGCGGCGTTAGCCACGGTTAGCCAGGACCAGTCGGGACCACTTTACTGGCAGTGTCTCAATTGAGTAACCAACTCAGATATTCTAGCTATATAATTTAGGGTGACCAGACGTCCCGGTTTGACTGGGACAGTCCCGATTTTGAATTTCGTGTCTCGAGTCCCGACAAAAGGGACGCTAAAATGTCCCGGTTTACACCAGGAGCGGCGGCGGATTTTGCCGGGGGCTTCAGCCCCGAATGTTTTGAGTGTAACCCCGAATGTAACTTTGTCCAGTTTATTTTTCCGAGGCGAATAGAACGGGCAGCTACGTGCGGGGTCTGACCATGCTGTATTTGTTGCTATCACCTAGCAACCGTCACTAAGTGAGGAAAGCTATGAAAGGTGAAGTTTTCTGAGGAATCGTAGCCAAATCAGTCTAATACATCATCAACACAAAGTTTAGCAGCGCAATACTAATGATTTAGTTCGAAGTTCCTGTGACGTTTCCAGTCTACGGTTCAGACTCAAACACACAGAGCTCTGAAGCAGACCTGTGCATCACTTAGTGTTCACTCTCGCTGTAAAATGTTGTGCAGCTTCAGGTTTATGGATGCGCTCAGCTGTGGACATGCTGCGGCAGATGTGTTGCGTTTGTGCTCCGTGTATTTCTGCCATAGTTCCGGTTTTCCACCTCTGATGTATAGCAGCGTTCAGCCACTTCCCTAGCTAAACTATTTGTCTCATTCAGAAACCAGAGACCCAAACGGGGCTCGGTATCTGTCAGAAGGTCTGAGATCTACCATATCAGCGGAGCAATCAGGTAATGCACAGCAGACTATGGTGCAGGTAGATTATTTTCTGAAATATAGTGACTTTATTCTTGTAATAGCCTATTATAACTTTATTTTTCTCAAAATATCACGACTCCTCCAAATCACAGAGAACACAGATGTACTGTATTGTGAATGTGCACAAAGTGTTGGACATGAGCAGAAATCTTGCTCAAACATCTGAAATATTACAGTCCAGGGGTTTATTAATAAATTAAAATGAATGAATGTATCATTGAGGTGAATAATTGCCATATGCACATTTAAGGAGGTTACTTCCCCAAGAAAAGACGCAAAACAGGAGAGAAGAGTAAATGATGCCTAGACTACATTTGTGCTGACTCAGATATATTAGAAAAGTCGATCCAAAAAGAGAATAAATAGTTGAAAGCAATACAGAATGCCCGAGAGCCTTACTGCAATATTTTCCATTATGTTTTTATATTTGGATTATAATCTATGTTTCTCTTTACATAAAGATATTTGCAGCATACATTGATTCAGAAAAAGGTAGAAATAGGTGCATAAAAATTCACCAGAATGCAGGAAATGAACTGCGTAATGCTCAACATTTTCAATAAATCATTTTAACTCTTTTGGTGTTATTGGAATAAATAACACTTCAAAAAATCTTTTTTAGAAAAAATCTCAACATAAATCTACTAATCTACACTAAACTGAAAAAGGTTGTTGCAAAAATAATGAAGTTACTGTCTGTGTCTATGTCTGACCTGGGCTGGCACACGTTAAAAAGCGTGTGCTTGCACAAGCACTACGGTCACACGCAAAGTGTCCTGGTTTTAGTTCTGGGAAATCTGGTCATGCAAATATAATTCAATGTGAGAACACGAATGTTGAAATGACATAAAATGCCGGTCCCTTGTAGCCGTAATAAATTAGCCTGAAGCTAATGCTTAGCTACCTGTTCAGGAGGAAATTAGCCAACTCGGCGTCCTTTTGGGCTCTAAGCTGTCTCCATCTTTCAAATACATCTCCAATATTTGCCAGGGTTTGTAACGTCTCTGGTCACGCAGCTGTTAGAAACACTGTTGTTGTTTTTGCACAGTATCTTTTGAAAAGATGCCTGGAAGTCTGGAATGTGTCTGGGGACACTAGTTGTTGCACTATGACTATTAATTGCACTTTATTATGTTGTTCTATGCTCTATTGCACTTTTTGCCTGTCTTATGACATTTTGATATTTTTCAAATATTTTAATAAAGACGTTCATGTTTCAAGTTGAAGTACATGGACTCTTAGAAAATCCTTTTTTTTTACCGTGGTATCGAAATCAGCATCGAGAATCGTGTTATTTGACTGGTACTGGCACCGACTACTGAATTTCTGGTATCATGACACCCCTATATGTAACCATGTTTCGAGCATTGCTTATTTCATTAGGAGGCGAGATGCTATGCTGTGCTGTGACACAAGAGTAAATAATTTGAACAAGGTAATGCGCAGAATGAGGAGCAGCATAGCATTGTTAAAAATTAGGATGCTAAGTATGATATCGACCTATATATCTCTGATATAATCTACCATGCAAGAGATGTTTCACCGAAGTCTCAGCAGGATCAGAAAGTACAGTTACAGAACTCTGGAAATTCAGGGATGCAAAAATTTAACTCCAGCTACCAGTCTTCTTCTCTAAAGTAATTGTAGCTGCCGTAACTTTGGATGCATGCTATGGAGGTCAGTGTATTTGGGGTCAACTGGAATTAAGTTGAATTATGGCTGCATAACTGGTGGAAAATCAGTATAATGTGCACTGCTATGGTTTCTGCAGCAGCACGAGAGACCATAACTGCTGTCTCCTTTGAAAATAATGGCCATGCTCTGCACCATGTCGAACATGTGCTTTTTGTGTAAAAGCCCACATTGAATGGTTATTGCTGAAAATATGCCAGCAGCATTATCATAAATGGGGTTTAATACAATGGAAATCTTAATGATGATGTCTTTAAGTTTGGTTTCAGTACAAATCATGCTTTAGCCTAGTTATTACCCAGACATCTTCCTTCTCACAAAAAGTCTGACATGTGGCATCATCTTGACAAAAAAAATCTATTATTATATTCTCTCATGTAGTTGCTCAAAGGTATTGAAAATGGAAAGCAAATGAAATAAGTTCCTTTCCTTTATTCAGAGGACCATTCATCTGACATTGTTAAAGTGGACATATTAAGCTTTTCAGTATTTTCTGTATACAATGTTATAATTTTGGATTTTCATGTTAAATGTGGCTAAAACTTCAAATAATGAGGTAAAGGTATTTTAGAGAAATCCCTGTCAGCTAAAACGTTCAGATTTCCAACGCTCCAGTTTTTTCTATTCTTGGCTAAGTTTTACGCAACTCTAAGACGGCCTTCTATGACTGGCCATCTGCTCCAGGTAGGCAGAACTTTTTTTTTAGCTACTGCAATGTTAACATTGTCGCATGTAGCTACATGCTAACAGCAGTATATGTCATCTTGGCTGCCAGTGTTGTTAAATTCTCCCCAATTCCACGTCAAATTACTCCTGAAACATTTCCGGTTATGTAGTATTTGGTTTAAAAGCCTTTAATTGTGATTTCTGACAGTAGAAAGTGCTGCTATATTCTATTAGTGTCCACTGCTAACTATAGTAGCTACATGCTAACGGCAGTAAAATATGTCATCTTGGCTGACAATTTGTTAAAGTCTCTCCAATTTCAGGTTGCATTACTGCTGAAACACGTCCGATTGGGTAGTGTTTGGTTCAGAAGCCTTTAACTGCGATTTGTTTTTTTTTCAATTCAATTCAAATTGTATTTGTCACATACACAATCATACACAGTAGAATGTACAGGGAAATTATTTGTGTACCTGTTCTGGCTCAATAAAACCAGTGTTGTAATGTAACAAAGTACAAATACTTCACTACTGTACTTAAGTAGAATTTTCACGTATCTGTACTTTACTTCATTATTTATATTTCCGGAAACTTATACTTTTACTCCACTACATTTCCTAAATAAAATGTATACTTTTACTCCACTACATTTCCCCTAAGCATCTTAGTTACTCGTTACTACAAAATATAATCAGAAGAAATTTATTACACTGAAAAAAAGGAAGTTTGGCGAATCATTGCTCCTAAATTGTCAAGATAATGTACGCTCCATTCCAGTTGGTGACGTGATGCCTGTTTGTGGCCAAGTGGCAAAAAAAAAAAAAAACATAGGCCAAAACTAAAGAAGAAGAGGAGGAAGCATAATGACTGATAATGTCATGGAAGCACCTGCTGCAGGCTCTGCCGCCATGGTAACAGACGATGATCACCCCGACAACAGTGGTGATGAAGGTAACGTTACACACCTTTGGCCATAAAGTTCATAATCAAAGTTTTTTTTTACTTTTACTTCTACTTAAGTACATTTAATATCAGAAAATTGCTATGAATACTTAAGTACTGTAAACATCAGATACTTTAAGACTTTTACTCAAGTAATATTCTAAAAGGAGACTTTAACTTCTACCAAAGTCATTTTCTGGGAAGATACTTGTACTTTTACTCAAGTATTGCTTTTGAGTACTTTATACAAGGCTGAATAAAACCAATACCAAAAAAAATAGTAATATACAACAGACAATAGATGTCATAATAGATGGTAAACATGTTGATATCGTCAGAGCTGCACTTGAACATATCCCAATCTGTGCAGTCCAGAGCGTCCTGTAAGGCGGTCTCTGATTGGTCAGTCCAGCGTGTCTGTCACCTCCCTTTGCACCGGGGCTTCCCGCTTTAGCCGTTGCTGACATTGAGTGGAGCAGTCTAGGAGGCACTCAGTCCTCCATGTTGGGAAATAAGCTGAGGGAGTCAACTAATTCTAGGAAAGGGTTCCATGTCTTTAGGAATGTCAAGATAGAGCCTTTCAGAGATGATCTAATCTTCTCGAGCTTCAAGTTGTTAGCGCTTCTTTAATCCAGCGGGCTAGCAGAGATGTAAACGCCAGGGCCCGCCTCAATGCAACAGGGAGGTCCGCGTCAGGGGAAATGCCAAAAATGGCTGACAAAGGGTTAGGGGGTCAGTGTGATCATAAGCTCTGCTCAGTCGCCCTTCCACGTAGCTTTTGACAAAAAGTGAGGGTTTCCCGGAAGCCGAGCATAGTGAATTGTACAATACAGAAATGCATTTCTTACAGTTGGGGTCTATCGCCAGGAGGGAGTTTTCGGTGGGGCGGTTAGGAAAGTGGGGGATTGTCTTCTTAACAAAGTCACTAATCTGGAAAAAGCGAAAGAGGTGTGACTGGAGAGCTCTGTGAAGGACACAAATATGCCATCCTTCCGGGTCTTGAGACCCGGTAATTCATTTTTGTACACTGCAGTGCACATTCAGGTTTTGCACATAACTCTAATACTGTACATCCCACTTTACCAAGTCCTGATGTTCCTTAGAGTGGACAACTGTAGCTTTAAATTGATACCCCATGTGTGGGGGTGTGGCCTTGTCAACTTCCCTTTTCCTGTCTTTTCAAAATGGCTGGCATCAACACGGGCACATTTTATGGAAGAAAGAAAGGTAAGCATCAAATTTTAATTTAACATGATTTTGAGTGTTATATTTTGATTGCTTTTAGTAAGTAAACATCTAAGGAGTAATTTGAGTGAGTTTTCAGAGCTGAACTTACTTAGTTTCATAGTAAAAATCACTGATTAATTAATGTACACTGTAATGTACATCGGGACTTTGTACTCATGATTATTTCTCTTTTTTTAGTAGACAGCTCTTTGTCAGAGGCAGAGAGAATACTTTACAGAATCATTGAGGGAGATTCAGACATAGAGTTCTCTGAAGATGAGAGTCCAGTGAGCAAGACAGGAGAGGGTGAGAACCCAGATAAAGAATCAGATGAAGATGACCAAGACACAGAACCAGCGGAAGTCGACCAAGACCCAGGGCCAGCTAAAGTGTGCCGTCGTCCTCTATGGGCCAAAACTACCATGTAGGGATAATGAGATAATCAGAGCAAAAAAGCTAAGATAACCTACAAAGATGTTTTTCGGGAAAATTGATTTGATACATGTATAGACTTAATGTTATAGCCTAAATGTGTTGTAAGTGAACCATCCCTTTAACGCTCCTGTTATGTTGCGGGTCAAATATTTTTCTCTCTCTCTCTCTCTCTCTCTGTCTCTCTCTCTAACAAACACCATTGCTGTTCCTGAGAAACAAATATAACAGGAGGGTTAAACATTTAACATGTTAATTTTGCCTTTTCTTTCTCTTAGGTTCATGCCTGTGTTAGAAGAGCACAGAATTGCAGAAGATGGTAACCGTAACCCGTAGTAATTGGAGCCCACAGCAGTATTTCCAGCAGTACATTGACAATGAACTAATTCAGGACCTGTCCTTCTTCACCAACCAACGTATGGTACAGGATTCAGGCTTTAGCTTAAGCACAACACCAGAAGAAATCAAGACCTTTTTAGGAATCTCGATGTACATGGCATGCCTTGGATATCCAAGAATCAAAATGTACTGGGCTGCCAAAACAAAAGTTCCGATAATAGCTGACTCCATGACACGTGATCGTTTCTACAAGATCAGATCTTTGCTGAAAGTGGTCAATGATCTGGAAGTGGCAGAAGAGGAAAAGAAAAAGGATCCCCTCTGGAAAATCAGACCAGTTCTGAAGAGAGTCATGCAAGGTTGCCTCAATCTACCTAGGCCCGCAAAGGTCTGTATTGATGAACAGATTGATCCAACAGGATTAAAGGTGTTCGTTCTTGCAAGTCCAGGTGGGTTAGTGCTGGACTTTGAAACCTACATGGGAAAGAACACCTTCACTCAAGTACAACAGATGGGGATAGGGGGAAATTCGGTCTTGCGTTTGACTGAGACAGTTCCGAGAGGAACACTAGTCTACTTTGACCGGTATTTTACCACCATCAGTCTCCTGGACGCTCTTCGGGAAAGGGGCCTGCCTGCTACAGGAACAATTCAAAAGAATCGAATCCCAAAAGAGTGCCACTTCACTGCTGACATCCTGAACAAAAAACCAAGAGGGTCATCAGAAATGATCGTAAGGAGACCTGATGAAATAGCAGTCACCAAGTGGATGGACAACAAGCCTGTTGCCATGGCATCAACCGCCCATGGGATTGAGCCCCAGGATACCTGCATCAGATGGTCAAAGAAAGAAAAGAGGCAAGTTGAAGTCCCAAGACCTACAGTGGTTGCAGAATATAACAGCAACATGGGAGGGGTTGACATGTGCGATCGCATGCTCAGCTTCTACAGAATGTCCAGTCGGACGAAGAAGTGGATGGTCCGCACGATGCTCCACTTCACTGATTTGGTCATTACTAACTCGTGGCTTCAGTATCGGCAAGACAGCCAGGTCTTGCAAAGACCTGCAAAGGACACTGCCCAGTACCTGGAGTTCAAACTCCTCTTGGCTGAGGAACTGATAACCCAGGGACAAGCATGTGCACAAGACCGGAGTGACTCAAGTGATGAAGAATTCACTCCAACACTGAAGAAAAGGAAGCCGCACCCAGATGAGAGAATCCGAAAATATGGTGCGATCCACTTGCCTGAAATGGTCACCAGTCCAAGTCCTTCCAGATGCAGAATGCCTGGGTGCACTAGTAGAACCTATGTGAGATGTGTTAAATGTGACATGTTCCTGTGTGTCTCCAAAAAGTCACAGTGCTTCCTCACATATCACAAATGAATTGGCATTTGTGAACTGCCAAACCAAATGTTCATCATAGGCCTATGGCCAGTGAAAAGTTGAATGAGTTGTATGTGTATTTGACCCTGACTGAGTTGTATCCTATGTTTTTGTGAAGTTTTTATGCAGTTTGTGTGTGCTGTGTTGATATCCGGCCAGATTTTAAATTCAGTTAATGTTTTAGGTAATGAAGTCCCGTTGTACACTACAGTGCACATGTTATAAAACATGAATGAAATTATGAAAAAAAAAAAAATCTTTGCAATGTGTTTATTAACACCCCAACACTTCATTTATATGAAAAAAATCAAAATCAAAACACTTTTTTTTCCCCGGGTCTCAGGAGGGTATAGGTCCTTAACACTGACAATGCCATTACTGTGCCAGGCCCTAAATGCCAGGTCTGAACCTGAGGGTGTAAAGACATGTTTTTTAAGCAGTGCGGTCAATACGGAAGGACCCTGTAAACCAAAGTTTTTCCTAACCTGACTCCAGATCTTAAGCGAGAGGGATACTGTGATGGAGCGCATGGCTGCCGTCACGGTAGACATGCGCTACCTAGTTTAGCTCTCAAAGACGGACTGTAAATGTTGCCTGTTTATTGTGTTAGTGTGTCAATATGCTCTGTTTCAAATCGTCTGTTAAACTAGCCATTCATCAAATTCCCCACAGTAATCCCGTAGTGTTCTTGTGCACAAATGTAACATCTAATACTGCGGTGATTTATAGGCTATAGCTATATCCATCAATACATCATTCTCTATTGTTTAAAACCATACCGTTTGTCACAAACATCACCATTTATAATAATCACACACTTATGTCTTTGTTAACTACATTGCTGTTTATTTAGTTTAAAAGGTAACAGGATTACATGTAGTCTTTGTGGCTTACCGCCGTCTGTTCTCTTTTGTTGATAAAGGAAAGTTTGCCGCGATCGGTGAGTTTAAATGACGTTGGTACATTCGGGGTAACAGGAAGTGACTGAAATTAGGAGTAATTATTTTATTGTCCGTCAAGTTATCTTGTGGTTTAGTGAAATGTTTTTGTGAGTCATGTAAATAATCTTCGGGAAATTTCTAGCCTAATAGATCTAATAATTTTGGCTGTTTGTAGCTTTTAATGTCTGCTCGCCTTAGCCCCCCCTGTATGTTAGTTTTGATTGGTATGTTCCAATTTCAGGGGCGCACTACAGGTCTTTATAGACTGGCTGTTTCAGTTGCTCGGGAGGAGCTAGAGGACTGAGGACGTAAGTCTATGTAGGCTCTGGTGACTAGTTTGAAAAAGTCAACTTATATACAGCGGTATCTTTGTATCATTTAACAATTTTTGACTCTCACGTCAATTTATTTTATTTTTTTGTGAAAGTATTTTTTTTTTCTCTTTTTTTTTTCTTTCTTTAATTTTGATTTTGTTAATTGTTTGTTTTGCCTACGAGCCTTAATTGGGAAATTATTAATAAAATCCTATCTTTTCATCATCATCTTTGACTCATTCTGAGTGTCAACACCTGCTCACAACTACTTCTCTACATCTACCCTCAACAGATACAATCAGGCATGTGCCCACAGATGTTGAAGGCAGAGGGAGTTGGGAACAGAGGACCGACCGCAGTGGAAGATGTGAACTCGCCCTCTCCAAATGCACCCAGACAGGTAGTGAGGCGCAGTCGTCACTCATCCAGTATAAGAGTTTTTGCAAGTTAGCTGCCCAGTAATATCGTCGGAAGTTAGGGAGTGCCAGACCCCCCTCAACCTTAGGGGACTGTAATATCGCCTTTCAGATCCTAATGGGTTTGCCTCCCCAGAGAAATTTAGATATTGCCCTGTCCAGCTTGTCAAATAAAGATTTAGCGATAAGTACAGGGATGTGCTGGAAAAGGTAAAGGAATTTGGGGAGGACAACCATCTTAATTAAATTTATCTGCCCCACGAGAGAGAGCGGTAAGACCGACCAGTGGTCAAAATCACCTTCAGTTTTTCGACCAGAGGTAAGAAATTTTTGCGCAACATGTCTGCGACCTCCGTTGTAATAAAAAAACCCAAGTAGCGAAACCTGTCCTCTGCCCACTTAAAGGAGAATTCCGGCCAATTTTTACGTTAATCTTGCAAAAAATGCAATTAATATGTCTGCGCCACATGAACAGGGCCCTTACCTGTCAACAAGATGTGTTTTCAACTCAGACATTGTTTAAATTAACCTACCTTCGGTCCCTGTCGCGATCCTGCCGGTAGCTAGCTTGCCCTGGTAGCTGATAGCTGTTAGCTGCTAGCTGCCGTCCGGTGACTGTATTCAGACAGGCTTCTGTGATAATCATCCCAATAACAATCCACGGAGCAGCGGTGGTGTGGCTATGTCCTCAGGCCTACGTCGCCAGGCGAGCTCAGTCCTCCGTGGGTCCCGAACTGTGTCGGCGCTGAGAAGAGACAAAATCCCGAGCAGCCCCAGGGAAAGTGGGCCGGCGTCTCATTCCCTCTCCGGTCCTACTGAAGAGCTTGGCCGGGTAGTGCAGAGCGGGCCTGAGGCCCAGTTTGTAGGGTTCTTTCACCACATCTCTAGCCTAGAAATCTAGACGCACCCTAGAGGGAGCAAATGTAATTTGCAGCAAGGGTCAGTCTAGCAACTCTCTGTTGGCTTGCGAGCTGGAAAAACCAAATTCTGGTCAGGCCAATCACATTGTGTATAGAGTCGGTGGGTGGGCTTAACCTAAGGACGGCAGAGTTGCGACGGTTCCGCGTGAATTCCCTGCTACTTGAAAACAAAGAAGATGGCTGCTGCTGCTGGCGAACAGCGGTCTTTCCAATTGGCTTGAGCCGCGACTCTGGAAGCACTGAAGTCATTCTTAAAAAAGGAAGATGTGTTTGGAGTTTTGCCGACCAGATACGGCAAAAGTTTAATCTATCAACTAACGTTGCTCTGGTTGGATATGAGTGCAGGGGGAATTTAAAAGACAACCATTTATCCCGCCCCTCGGATTGAGCCCTGCCAATGGTGAGTTCCCAGACCCAACATCTTGATGTGGGTCTGGCTTGTCAGGCTACCACATATCGGTATGCGGAGCGTTGCTTGACTACTTCGGGAGAGTAATCCTCAAAGATGTGGATCGGGAAACCCTTGTATTGTAGCTTGCCCCGCAGCCTTCGAGCCTCACGCACAATCAAATCCCGGATCTGAAATCTGTACCGCATCACGACAGCCCGAGGCTTGTTGCCAGGGCCTGGTTTTGGAGCTAGCGTGCGATGAGCCCCTTCCAGCTCCGGGGCTGAAACCAGTATATGTTCGCCATGAACCTCAACCAGAAGTTGAGAGAAAAAAGCTATCGGCTGAGCACCTTCAGTGTTCTCGGGGAGGCCGACTATTCTTTTGTTATTTCGTCAGCTCCTGTTTTCCAGATTGATAAGTTTAGGTTGTAGCCTAGCATTCACCTCAGACACCGAAGCTAGCTTAGCCTCCACGGTTTTCATGTCCTGGCTTGAGGCGTTGGCAAATGTCTCCAATGACGTTGGTGTCCAATATAGTAGTCTGGATGTTGTCTAGATTTGCCTCAAGTTTGGAAAACACTGTGTTGAATTCAAGAGCGAGGCCTTGTGATCAGCTAACATAGTCATTAGCATAGTTAGCACAGCGCTCGATGAGGAGTCACCTCTCTTCTGGTCATCTTTCTTCGACTTGCTGGACATCCTCTCGTTATGCCGAGGTGCTGCCATAGTTAAATATAAATGGCTAGTTGCAGCGCTTTGGCTGGGCTGTAAAGAGGGTTAAAGATGAAGAGGGTGGGAGCGAGGGAGAAATGCGACTACTCCATCGCACCGCTACACCGGAAACCCATGGTAACCATTTTTGAGGGTAGAAAATGCTACTTCGTTCCATTACAATCTAACGATGGTCTAGTGGTAAATATTAAGTAGTTGCATGCTAACGCGAGATAGCTGTAATCTTGGTGGCCAATGCTGGTAATTTTTCCCTAATTTCGGGTCACTTTTCTGCTGGGACATGTCCGGTTGTGTAGTATTTGGTTTAGAAGCCTTTATTGGTGATTTCTTTTTACGGTACAAAGGCCTGCTATATACTCTGTTGCAGTAGCTCCAGCTTCAACTAGTGAAACAACAGCAGATGCTGCGGTGGTGCGGAGCGCGGATTCCAGGAAACAATCTGGCTAATCAGAGAAGACTGGGCTTTTTGGGGAGGGGGGCTTAAAGAGACATGCGGTCCTACTGTGCATCTCATACAGAGGGTGAATACAGGTGCAGCAGCCATGGGCAGTATGAGAAAAATAAAGTGTTTTTTTCAACATTAAAGCATGTGAACATGTTCTAGTACAAACACAAAATACAAGTATTATCCTGAAAATGCTATTAAATAGTTGGATTTTATACAGATTTTCCGTCAATGTTGTATTCTCTCCACTGTTCGTCTGCTCTCTGAGGAGGACACTTTCAGAACCATCGTAACAACACACAGGCTCATGGGTGCCACAGCCACGAGCAACAGTTCCATCAGGACTACTCATTGCCAAGGCCAGCTGCGTTAAGACATTCATAATTGCTTAATTTCCTACAAAGTAACACAGGCACACGGTTCCCTGTGCAGCACCCCTAATCTTGAGTAACATTATGTCTTTTTAATTAATTTAAGCAGCTTTTAAGATAGAGTTGGGATTTAGCTCATCATAGATTCTCAAACCATGTGGAAATCTACTGAAGGGATGAACATCATTACATACTCATCAAACCATTCAGTGAGCACTCTTGTACACAAGAGTTGGTGCTCAAATGTATTGAATTTACAGATTTTCTTGTTCCACAGAAGAGGAACCCTCTCCCATATTGATAATAACACGAGTGAGTTTTTCTTCATTTCAGTGAGCCAAAGATGATATAGCTGACTGATATCTGGAAATGGATTGAGGAGATTTCACAGATGACCGATTCAGATGTCAGATTAGATGCAGCTTTATTCAGATCTATATTTAATTAATCTTTAATTAGCAGCCTGAAAAACTGTTGAAATATAGCTTTAATTGGACTTTTTCATTTTCATTTTCATTTTCAATGCCTTACATTTTAAAATCCTACATCAGAATTGTGCGATATTACCCAAGTGACAGTCTAGGGGTGCTGTACTATCACTCTAAGGTGAAATGAGTTTGGCTAAACAGGAGATTTTGTTTTTATAGCAGCCTGAAAAAGAGTTAAAATATGGCTTTAATTAGCAGCCTGAAAAAGATTTACAATATAGCATTAATTGGACATTTTCAAAGCCTTTAATTTTAAAATCCTACATCAGAATGGTCCGATATCACCCGACAGCCTGGGTGTGGTGTACTATCACCCTGAGGTGAATTGAGTCTGGCTAAACAGGAGGTTTCGTTTTTAGAGCAGCCTGAAAAAGAGTTAAAATATGGCTTTAATTAGCAGGCTGAAAAAAAATGTACAATATAATTTTGTTAAAAGTAGGGTAGCTCATTCTGCCAGGTATGAAATATCTATCAGAGTGGACAACTTCCTGTATAAATGTAGTTAAAGGGATGGTAGCTTAGGCTGTCAAATAGAAATATCTATCAGAATGGACAAAAATAGGATTTTACTCTTTACAAAAAGGTTGATTTCTGCAGGGATCCTTTTCATAATGTCAGACACTTAGAATAATAATCTGTGCAGCACTTTTAGTGGATGTAAGTTAAAGGTGCGCAATTGCCCATTAATGTTACAATGCAGCTTGTTTTGCCGCTTCCGACCGCAGCGAACTTTCTTAATACTGGAACAAGTTTAAAGATTATTCTTCCCATTGGTCACTTAAAAAAAATAAAAAAAATAGGGAAAATAGGGTCCAGGTTGAAAAAATCCCTTAACCTGCATGCATTTCCTATTTGTCAAATAACAAATGATCAATTAAACTATTACTTAAATGCTAGATCAGTATTTGCACTGAGTAATTTTGACTGGACCAATAGGTTAATGGTCTCATTTTTACTACTACTACTACTGCTATATTAGTTGTTGTTTATAATAATGCCAGTATTCACACGCTGTTTAGTTGCAATTTTATTTTTGAACAGAAATACATCAAAGCCAAGTAGCAGTGACAAACAGTTATAGTTCCACATTATTGTCAGATGTTTCTGTAATCTTCCAGTCCAGTCCACTGCTGACCCATGCATGAAGTGTTGGACACCATCCTGAAGAGAGATGAACAGTAACAGTTTTACTTTTAAGATTTTCCAAAAGTAATTGTCAGTTGGGAAACGAAAACATATGAAACATGGAATAACAATTAAATAACAAAGTCCTTCATACAAATACTTTTCACTTGTCATTTGAAGTACAAAATGTGCATACATGTAATTCAATTTCATAATAATGACTAATTCTTCAGACTTAATTACCTACGAGTTTATCAAAAGTGAAATAAATGTCTTATAAGAAGAGAAAAATTATGTGATTATATTTCATTATATGAAAAATGGAGGGACCACCAAAGTTATAAAAAGTCATCCTATGGAATACATCCAAATTGCATGGTGATCCATTCAAAAGTAATTTTGGTTTCAGAGAGTTATCACCCAAACAAAAAACAGCTGATTTCTTAAGCAAAATCCAAAACCTTTTAGAAATAATCGCACCATCACACAAGCTTTATGTGCACTTCAGCGGGTTGGGGTGCAAAACACAGAAATCGTTCCATGCTCTTTGCACAAAACCAACTAAATTTAATGTGCCTACACATCATGAAACACGAGTGCACACAACCAAGTAACCATTTGTAACAGACCCTTCAGACCATGGACAGTAAACAGCGATCACAGCATATTGGAACCCACCACCTCAAGAAATATTGTTGATATAATTAGTGCGTCAGTTAAACGCGTTATTAACGGCGTTAACGCAAACCCATTTTAACGCCGTCAATTTTTTTATCGCGAGATTAACGTTCTTTTTGGCCTAGCAAACTTTGTAGTTTTTTTCCACATGCTGTTGCAACAACTAGTAACGTTAGAAAAACTACAACACCACACCGGATCTAGGTAGACCGGAAACAAAACAGCAGACACACTTGTTTGGGCTTGCGAGCCGGCCAAAGAGTAGTACATACCTGCAAACTAGTCGCTTTTCGGCAAAAATCGCCGTTTTGAATGGGAAAATGTCATCCATGTGAATCGTGTAAATCCAAAGTTTTTATTTGGGGGGGGGGGGTCCGAGACCCGGTGCTAATACGTCACCGGTGCCTTAACGACCGTTATCTACCGGACCGAATGGCAACGCAGCGGATTTCGGTGCCTTATTTAGGTGCCAATTAAATGCCTGCGCTTCTCTCTGATGCTCCGAAAACGGACGTTAGAGGGAACTGAAACTTTGCCGCATGGGACGCTAGCAGCAGCTAACGTTAAAACCCTCTGGACCCTAAACAATCGTCTACGATTGAAAACGGCATCTCTGATTCATATTTTAATTATTTTACAGCGATAAGAGTTAGAGCCTTACCGTCTTTTCCAGCTAAAAGCTAACACTCTGGCCGTCACGGGGGTGTCTTTGTAGTCCCTACAGGAGGTTTTCTATCCAGCCTGCAACTTGTGCCTTTTTTCGGAGTTGTTGAGCAATAAATCCAAACTCTTACATCCTAGATTTATCCACTTGATGTCCATAATTTATCACGTTTTCGGTCATTTCTGCCGCTAGCTCCATGCTACCGTCTAGCATAAATCTCCCAAGATGCTTTGCGAGACTGTGTTGATGTTTTTCAACCAATGGGAAGGCAGGTCCGTCACACATCACACCTTATATGGGAATACGAGCGAGAACAAAGAGTATAGAGTGGGAAAGATAGATCACTCCAGTCTATTACCGTTCTACAGAGAAGAATTGCGTCACTGTTTTGAGATTTGGCATACATTTGGGCCTTTTTTGAAGAAATGTAAATAGTTTGTCCTTTATATGAGTTATAATGTTCATTATGTTTATTTTTGCACTGCATGACTCCAAATATATAGGATAACTGTTTTAGACAACACAAATGCTTGTGTAGCATTGCTGTGTGTGATATCAATAAATATGACATTATTATTTTGATTATTGGCATAAGTGAATGACATGAGGGCAAAAGCGTCTGGACTTTTTTTGAAAAAATGTATATATTTTGTCAACTGTATAAGTTATAATGTTTATTTCTTCACAGTGTGACTCCCAAGACATATGAGAACTTATTTAGACAAGAAATTGGCTTAGCTTTTATTGCTCTGTGTGTGATAGCAATACATATCTGTGAGATTCATGTTCCGTTTCATTTATTTATTTGTCTTTAAGGTCCTACAACCTTTTTTAACATTCAAGTAACCTCACTGCAGCACATATTCTAATAGCCCAGTTTTTCCTGAAAAAAATGATGTTCATTGATTGACTGTGGACAACAGGCTAGCTTTGTAGTTTATTGGCGATGCTAGCTTGTGATTGTTGCCCCGACAGTGGGCAGAACGTCTAATAAAGTTAACGATAACAAAGCCATGCCCATGTAGAGTGAAAATATGATTGGTCATTTGAAATTAGTCTTTCATTGACATCTATTGCTCATCTTGAGACAGAGAAAATTTGGAGCCGTTTGCCAAACGACCGACCAATCAGCGTTGGTTTTGAGGCGGCTTTAGGTGTGATGCAACGAGAACCGACTGGCGGCTTCCACGGATGAGATGAGCGTAGCTATCCCGCAAGTTTTATCCGAATTAGAAAGTATTCCTTCATTGAAAGAGCAAAAAACGGCACTGGAGGCTTTTCTCGGAGGAAAAGATGTCTTTGCTCTTCTCCTGACGGCACGAGTTTGATATATCGTTGATCTGATTGGTTGATTTGGCCCGTCTACCACCAACATAGGTGGTGATAGACAGATGGTTTATCCAATCAGCTAACCAGTATTTTCGCCCCTTCCCAAAAGTTCTCCAACGGAAAGTTCCCAGATGGATATGCCGAGCAAATGTGAAGCAATCCATCTGGCGGAGTCAGGTTAGATGACCTATAGGGCCCTGCTCATTCCCCACTCTGGTTTGTGGTTTTAAAATAATTTTGTGGTTTTAAAATAATTTTAAAACCACAATAACAACCTAATGTTGAGGCCAGAGGACCTCCATTTCCTGCTCTCAGCGAAGGCGGTCGCTTTTTCTCCCTCTCCCTCCCAGGCCTACCCTGGTTGCTATCTTGTCTTGTGTCGTCTGCTGTTAACTTTTTAGAGACTCTCCCTGCAAGGCTCTACAAATACCTAAAAATCATGGAATTGATTAACTGGTCTCTCAGCGCAATTGACACTGTATTCTCGACGAGGAGCACTGGTTCGGGTGAGCCAGCATGTCCTGACGGAACGTTTGCTGCGGGGTATACGATGGATGGCTGGGAGAAATGGCGTGTCGTGTGTCTCTCTGCTCTTTCCGTGGAGGACGTTGAGGATATCTACCTATTTGGAACCCTGATAACTGGAATGTTGCTGATTGGAGGATGCTTCGCTCTGGTTTATCGAAGAATTGGAAAGACTTTGGTAGCTGTCCAAAGCCCAAGGAAGCTGCCTGGCCTGACTGAAGCTGTCGAAAAAGCGATCAGTTCGCAAACTGGAACTATTAATTGCGTGATGGAAAACAACATGGTAATGACCCGCGGCTTGGATACCATCATGAGGAAGGTCATGGATTTGGAAAGAAAAATTGACCAGTTGAACAGTTGTGCAGTTGGACAATAGAATGAATGTCTAAATTAGGGCAGCCATTCGTGTAGACAAAACAAATTTAATCTTTCGGCTCCCTTATCCTGAACGGCCTTGCCAAAGCCGTTTCTTGGAACAAACAGTCACCCTGTTGGGGCTCTGCAAGCGAGACGCTCTTGGTTCCTCCCCCGTCTTCCCCACTGCCTGCTGATTGTCGTATCGGTTCTGGACTGTTCAAGGGTGTCACCATGGCAACGTGCTGTGTTTTCGCTATAACATTCTGCGGACTGGGACACTAGTGGGACTGCCGGGCTGTGCGTTTCTCAGCAGGCCAAACTCCCCCAACCTACCCTATCCCCAGTCCCACGCCTTCGCAGCCAAATGTGCAACTGTACATTTATGTTATGTTATGTTATGTTATGTTCAGAAGTGCAAATGTACTGTTTGTGTGCTTATGTGCTGAGGTGTTTTTTCCTGTTCCCAGACTGTTCTTATCTTTATGAGGATAGTCTGAGAGTTGCTTTTTTTTCCCTCTCCTCTCCTCATGTCATGCTGTATTGTCCCTGCGAGAGTTAAGAGAGAGTTGTTTTGGCGCCGAATATGGCGACTCGGTGTGTCTGTGCGTGTTGCTTTAATGTGACATGCACCTACAGCACCAGGACAAATTCCTTGTGTGTGTAAACGTACTTGGCAATAAAGCTTTTTCTGATTCTGATTCTGATTAGATTATCCCCAATTACATTAGGATACATCAACTGGGAACCAATATTGTCTGTTAAAAAATGTGTGCCACTCCATTAAGTAGATGTTAAAATATTTCTCAGGATAGGAAAATCTTAGGTGACCAGGATTCACCCCTGGCAACACAGATGTCTATACAAAATTAAATGGCAATCCATCAGATAGTTGTTGAGCTAGTTCAGTAAAGACCAAAGTTGTCTGACTGACAGACTCACATTGTTATCTCAACAGCCGCAGCTATTAGTTATTATTGATATATAAAATATTAAAATGATAGATTAGGTTACAAATATTGTGCATAATACATTGTTATTGTATGTTTTTTTGGAAATTTCTAAATTCTATTGTATTGTTATACTGTATACTTAACAGTATTTTATATATATTTCTTACTGTCCTTCTGCTTTTTATTCTGTTTTTTTATTCTTATATGTTAAGTGAGTGTTGTACTTTTAGAGCAAAGATTATCCGGAGTCAAATTCCTTGTTTGTTTGCACAAACCTGGCCAATAAACTGATTCTGATTGTGATTGTGATTCTGTGACACTCTGTTATACAATTTAGATACAGATGTTTTTTCCCTGGCTAATCCCCACTATGTCAGTCCATCCAAAATCACTTGAATCCTAAACTGACCTTAATCTGCAGCCAGGTGACTGCCTATTGTAGTCAATGTTATTCAAGTAGTATTTGTATTAATCAGATAATTGTTTTCCCCCTTTGTTATTACCATTTAGGGACTCTCGAGCAGTTTCCTCAAACCTGAAGCTTCTGCTGCCATCTCCTCTTCTGATCGCCACTTGGAGGGAACGTCCTCATCTTCTCGGTCATGCTTCTGCAACTGCAAAAACCAACAGTATAACAGTGCAATGTCAGAACAAAGTAGCTCCAGTTTTTTGGTTTACCATTCAATTTTATGATTAGGGATTCTTGTGTGAAATGTCTCCGAAGCTAAAATGGCACAAAGTAAAACACATCATAAATTGACATATTCCCTGTCACTTACAATGGATGTGGTGTAAAGCAAGCTCAGAGTGCCACTACTAGGTCTCTGCAAAGGCAGCACATGCTTTATCCTAATTAACTCAGAGTAGAAAATAGTTATGAATGCCAGGTTTAGTAGTCTCTGTTATAGGTTACCATGTTTTTAAGTTTGTGTTGAAACATTACTAACATGCCCGTATGTGCATTAAAAGATTTATTGGTCACTGCATTCAGTATTTCGGTTTATATGGCCTTGAAAAGACTACTTACAATGAGTCTCCAATTAAAGTGGACAAACTCATTGAAATGCACTGTAAAGTGCAGCAGAAGATGAGATTTCAGCAGTCCGAGTTAGCCAAATCAAGTGGTTATCTTCTAAAATTATGTAACTCACACAGCATGTAGTCATGTATATATGTTATAATGGTAAATGTACTTTATTTTTGTAATTCAAATTCAGTTTATCCATCTTAAATAGATCAGTCTTTGCTCTTTTCCATTTTTGAGATTGTATGTGCTTATTAAAGCTGAATTTGTGAGTAAACTCAGTGGAATTTATGAGTAAACTCAATGGAATTTGTGAGTAAACTCAGTGGTGTAGCCCACAGCAGTTTTGTCTTAGGGCTTGCATCTAAATGGCATTGAACTGGTACAGTACATATTGTATATGTAGGAAACCGTTGCCAATTTAGACATTTTAGAAACTGAAAGAAACTACTGTTAGATGTTATTGGAATGTGTATTATTATACTGTCGTTAGTCTCGTTTCGCCAGACCTTCCTCCACAGCACTGAGGAGGAGGGTCTGGCTAGTCCACACAGCATTCCGGGATGGGAGTAAAACGTGCTCTGGTTTATTGGCATGTCTTTAAACCAATCACAATTGTCTTGGGCGTCACACGGAGCCCTGGTGCCGCTGCAGAATAGCCTCGGGAAGGAACTTATTTGGGTGGAACGTGTACGTTCAAAAGTTGTTTTAGTCCTTCAACAGAAAACTCAGATTGGACAGACTATTCTACCTAGCGGTCTGGATTTACCTTGCAGAGATCTGGGGAGCAGTTAACCATAGTCCTCATGAACCGATCGGAGTTTAGAATGCCAACACAAAGAAAGCGTAAGGTAACGGACATCTGGCCAAAAAGAAGGACATACAACAGAATTTCCGGTGGCAACGGAACAATCCCAGAAGTGGAAGGTCGTGGATATAGACTATACTTTCGTATATGCTTTTTTAATGTGTTTGGTTACTAGTTAAGCTCTCAGGCAATGATTAATACTTTCCAAGTAAAACTCTCATGCTAAAGCTGGTAACATGAAGTGGATTAAACAAGTATTTATGTATTCTTAAGTGTACATGAACTAATTTACTTAGCTTTAATAAAGGTGACATCTCAGTGGTAGTGTTTTGCAAATAATTAAGTCTGACTTGAGTTACTGTGTACATGATTGCTGTGACTCTTTCGCACAGCCAAGTCCATGGCTTAAAAATTGTTCTTCATTTTGAAATCAGATATGAGGCTCATATGGTCCCAATTTAATTTGCAATGCCAATTATTCTCAAAAAGGGCAATAAAAAAAGCATTTGAAAAAACTCTAATTCCGATGTCTTCAAATAAGCTGTTTATTCTTAATTTCATCCAAAGTTATCTTCTTTAAAAATCTCTCTGCTCTGAGCTTTCTGCTCTAAAATTGCGTCTCTTTTAGGCAAAATACTGTGAGATGTAGTTGAGAGCTCATGAAACATTTTATTTACATTGTAATATTTTGGGGATTGAAGATTAACATAACTTTCAATTTTAAACAATAACTTTTCAGTAACTCTAATTAAAATTCATTTTTTTTAGCTTTGATCCTGATGTGTCTCCACACATTGCCCCAACAAATCAAAATAATATACATATTTTTAACACATTAAGCCGTTCAAACCAAGCCCCATGCTGTTCCTCTGCCAGGGTAGCACATGGGGAGATGTCATATGCAGTTATTGTTTGACAGTGTTGTGTGCAGGACTGTCCCAGAGGCCTGTATCCTAAAATGACATATCTTGTACACCAGTCTAAAAACACAGACAACAGCACAAATTGCTCAGTAAAGGACTTTAACTTTATGTCCTTGAGATATGTCTGCTGGGTGTTCTTTTTACCCGTTAAAAATGTCTTTTTGTCCATTATGGAGTACTAAAATGTTTTGGCTTAGTGAAAAATACAGTGTGATTGTAATATTCATTTATGTCATATAAAACATATCATACAGGCTTCAGGCTGGCCTGTGTAGTTTGCAGTCTCTCACTCTCAACATTTCTGCAAGCTAAAGCACCAGGGGGTCATTACATCAGTACATGTCCTCCTCTCAGCACTATCCTCTTTTGTTGGCTGCATTTGTACCCTGTGGCACCACTCAGAATAGATGTGGCCCTGGGTGGAGAGCTTTTCAGGACAGGCATTTAACCAAACTGAAAGAAAAGCTTGTCAATATAGCCAGGAACACATCTCGAAAGACAGTTTACTCAAGTGCTCCTCATGAATACAATTTGAAAGACTGGTACCACACATTGACTGAAAAATAGTGGACATAGCAGCAGTGACAACACCCACTGGTTTGTGGACTGCCATTTTGAAGCCTCTAGTTTGGCGATATAGGTTTTTAAAAACAGAAAATGACGAGTTTTGACAAGAAGGTGGAGCTATGGAGCTAGGGAGTATGGCGCAGCAAGCCAGTGTTGTTCATAGTTGCAATGGTGCTGTGCTAAGCTAAACGCTAAAGAGGGAAAGTTGGCAATTTTAATCCTTCTGAAGCGAGTCATTCAGTGGACATTTACCGGCGGGTAAACGCAGACCTCTTGGTACTGGCACCCTTCATCTGCATGTAGGGCAGTATATTAGGAATGAATGAATGATTAGGGTGATTTTCCGATAGACTTCAATAGAAAAAAAATTCTTTTTGGAGCCAGTGAAGTCACCCCCTGCTGGAAGTTATATAGAATGCAGTTTTAAGGCACTTCTTCACTGTTCATCACTGTTCATCCGATCTACTTCACATTTGGCGAGCGTATTGCTGGGTACCACTTGAACTTCATCCATCCATCTTTGTCCGCTTATCCGGTATCGGGTCACGGGGGTAGCAGCTCCAGCAGGGGACCCCAAACTTCCCTTTCCCGAGCCACATTAACCAGCTCTGACTGGGGGATCCCGAGGCATTCCCAGGCCAGGTTGGAGAAATAATCCCTCCACCTAGTCCTGGGTCTTCCCCGAGGCCTCCTCCCAGCTGGACGTGCCTGGAACATCTCCCTAGGGAGGCGCCCAGGGGGCATCCTTACCAGATGCCCAAACCACCTCAACTGGCTCCTTTCAACGCGAAGGAGCAGCGGCTCTACTCCAAGCTCCTCACGGATGACTGAGCTTCTCACCCTATCTCTAAGGGAGACGCCAGCCACCCTCCTGAGGAAACCCATTTTTGCCGCTTGTACCCTGGATCTTGTTCTTTCGGTCATGACCCAGCCTTCATAACCATAGGTGAGGGTAGGAACGAAAACTGACCGGTAGATTGAGAGCTTTGCCTTCTGGCTCAGCTCTCTTTTCGTCACAACGGTGCAATAAATTGAATGTAATACCACACCCGCTGCGCCGATTCTCCGATTAATCTCCCGCTCCATTGTCCCTTCACTCGCGAACAAGACCCCAAGGTACTTGAACTCCTTCACTTGGGGTAAGGACTCATTCCCTACCTGGAGAAGGCACTCCATCGGTTTCCTGCTGAGAACCATGGCCTCAGATTTAGAGGTGCTGATCCTCATCCCAGCCGCTTCACACTCGGCTGTGAACCGATCCAGTGAGTGCTGAAGGTCACAGGCCGATGATGCCATCAGGACCACATCATCCGCAAAAAGCAGCGATGAGATCCCCAGCCCACCGAACTGCAACCCCTCTCCACCCCAACTACACCTCGATATCCTGTCCATAAATACTACAAACAGGATTGGTGACAAAGCGCAGCCCTGGCGGAGGCCAACTCTCACCTGAAATGAGTCCGACTTACTGCCGAGAACCCGGACACAGCTCTCGCTTTGGTCGTACAGAGATTGGATGGCCCTGAGAAGGGCCCCCCCTCACCCTCTCACCCCATACTCCTGCAGCACCTCCCACAGTATCTCCCGGGGGACCCGGTCATACGCCTTCTCCAGATCCTCAAAGCACATGTAGACTGGTTGGGCATACTCCCAGCATACAGAGGCTGAGAAGTGTGATACCCCTATAATTGGCACACACCCTCTGGTGCCCCTTTTTGAAAAGGGGAACCACCACCCCGGTCTGCCACTCCTTAGGCACTGTCCCAGACTTCCACGCAATGTTGAAGAGGCGTGTCAACCAAGACAGCCCCTCCACACCCAGAACACATTTCTGGACGGATCTCATCAATCCCTGGGGCTTTGCCACTGTGGAGTTGTTAAACAACTACCACTTGAACTTGGCGTTTGGAATTTGGAGCCGTTTGGACAGCATTGCATATTAATAAACTGAATAAAACTAAGAGACCGCACAATAAAGGTCCTGTGTGGAGCAGCCGGGCACGTCTGTTTGAGATGGAAGTTGCAGATTTTAAAATGACTATTAGAAAAACATGGACTCTTCAGAAGAGGAAATTAGGGGGGGAGATGAACAACCCACAGCACAGCAACACGAGCCCTTTTTTTCCTTTTGAGTCAGCGCCACCTTTCCCTTTTCGGCTTTCCATCATTAGACTCACACACTGATGTAGCTCAGCGTAAATTCTGTCAGGGAGACTTCTAATACGTTGTCTCTATTCTCTTTAACTGATCAGCTGGGCAGTGGGTGTTTCGGTTCTGTATACCAATTAGAATCGGGCACGTATGTTCTATCCAATCACAGCATGACTACCTTGTTTTAAATATCTTCTCTCTCCCGTTTCTCTCAGTTGTATTTTCAGATGAGAGTGCAAGTGCGACTAGTAGTTGTTGGCTTATGGCATTAGTGTTTTTCTATGTTGCGTCTGGTTCGTGGGTGTGTGTCATTTCAGGTTAAGAGCACATTTCAATTCACCTTTTCCGGCGTGTCTCGTGTGGTAGCAAATGATGTCTATCCTAGAGGATTTCTCTCTCGCACTTGTCCTGCAAGCAGTTTTCCGTAGCCATGGCGCATGCACACGGGTGCAAACAGTAGCAGCCTGGCAGGCAGAAATCACTCCAGAAGTACTTTCACACGACTGCAGTCCTGGGGATTTTGCCTTGTTTGTAGCTCCCGACTCGCCGCACGGAACTCTGAACTGCAGCTGGCCTCCAGCCGCGACTCTCAGCCGTGGCGTTGTACGTATTTTGGTCAGGTTCATTACGGCAGAGGAACCGGCATGTCAACTCAGATGGATAATCCAACCCTTCGTAGTTATCTCATCGGGCATATTTTGTTCATTCATGTTTGCCGCCCACCAGTAATGCGGATCAGGTTGCTGTGGCCTGGAGTTCCGGGCTCTGTCTAAACTCTGGCTTCTGCCGCAGATTCCTCTGCATCTCTGGGGCCTATTTACCATAAATTCTATGATAGAGACAGCCGGGGACGTCGTTTTACTTCTATACATGCATCAAGGTTAATTGTGTACTTAGACTGGCACGTCTTTTCTCTATGGGCTCACTAGGCAAGCTGCTTTTTAGTTTTTCCGTCATTTTTATTTTATTTAGTGTGCTGTCATTGCAGCTGACGTTCTAAAAATTACGTGCGCGTTTACATGCGCATTTACGGTGGATTCAGTTTTTCAACAGGTGTTGCTCTGGACATGGATGCATTAGCTGGATGGTGACACTGAAGTATGTTAGGGCTGAGCGCTACTGCGCAGCTGCAAACTGAGTTTACCTACGTAGTTGTGGTATGAAGAGCCTGTCCGAAGTTGTAGTCTTCTGATGGTTGTGCATGAGTAAACTCCATCGTGTCAATCTTGCAGAGTGAGATTGAGTTATGTGCTAGGAATAATGTAGGCAAGGGGTAATTGTTGCTAACTAGAATGCTAGTTAACATTAGTTATTATCTTACAAGTAACGGTAGCTTTTTTTTTTTTACTATAAACGTCTGTTATGGAGCACACCGTGACATACAAGCTATGGAGCATTTATACATTGTTGTGTTTCCTTAGTTAAATGTACGAATTAAGTCTTTAACGCTTCAGATGTAAGTTATTGGTTTCAAGTGACGTCATATGGCAGTCACTGGATGCTACGGCGGGTGAGTACTTGCTAGCATATAATGGGCATAGGAGGTACGTAAGTGTTTTGTCCCATATTCGTGATGTTTCTGGGCTTAAGTACTGTTCTAATACTTGGGCAGGTGTAAGATTCTTTCTCGTTAGGGAATGACACGTTGTTAAGGTTTGTCTTCGGAGCTGTCGTGATATTTGTCAGTAGTCATGCTAACGTCAGCAAAATGCATAAGGCACGTATATTCTGCATTTGTACATAAATATACTCATCGCCGTTGTTGCCTGCTTACTAACTAACGTTTTGTGCGTTATGCTCACTCATGGTGGGTAGCTCACACTCATTATGTTTCATATATGGTCTTTCAAAGCAAGTATTCTCAGCATAATATTTATATTGTACAAACTATCTAACAAGCTGCATTGCTCGCATCAGCTATTTAGCCTACTTTTATTTTCATCTCATATCTGTGGGGGCCTCTTGGTGTTTTACGTTTTATTTAATCTATTTACATAGATGTGTTGTTCATTTCCACTAAGCTTCCTATGTTGGTAATAGATTGGTGTGAGTCCTGCAAATCAGATTCTGACTGATTCCCAGTAGATGTGTTGGAACCGGTGGCAGCCCAGGTTTCTAATCACTACGTGTATTCACTTTCGGTTATGGCTGGTCTCGGTGGTTAGTCTTGCATCATTAAAGTACGTTGTCTTATTCATGGGCACGCAAACTCAGCATGGTGCATATGGGTCGCGTGTCAGCATTATGGTCATCGCATCCTCCTATTTCATGGATCCTTCTTGCGGTATCCTATGTCTGACTTTGTTACTTTGTACCTAGATTCTGCGATGCCCTCTGAAGGTAAGTATTTTATGTATTACCCAGACACTTTCTATCACTTATGAAATATTATTTTGGGCATGTCAAGAACAATACATTTTTGTTGTGGTTGGTAATCACTTGTTTCGCATAATCGTCATCGTGCGGTTGGCTTCTCTGTCTTAACCACGCTAGGTCAGTTGGTATCTGGGTATTATTAAGGCACTGTATTAATAATACATGTGTGGCACTCGTTTTCTTTTGCTGAGCTAAGTTTTGGGGGAATCCCTATCCTAAGTATGGTGGTGGTAGTCCATCTTACTGGGCAAAAGGCAGTTGTTATTGTTGTCTTATGTTACTGATTGAATTTTAGCAGCTAGTTGTACAGTTCATCTCTGCAATATGTTTAAACATAATTCACCTTTGCAATGGGATTCTCATATAGCTACACCCTATAGATCTCCTCATATCAATGTCTCATTATGAGCATGTTTTACACGATATCGTTGCAGCACGGCCAGTTATACTTCATATTATGCACGTTTAAATAGTTTCTTATTGCAGCATGTTTAACCTGTTTTTCTCGCAGGATGGGTAAATTCTCTATTGTAACTCTTCATTTATGCAGTGCATTAAGTGACGTTATCACTGACCTTGTATGCAGCTAACTCATGACATTTGACCTCATTAAGTTGTACTCCTTACAACACTAACCTTCTAAGTCTCAGACACTGCTTCTTTTCATTGCTTTTAATCTAAGATTAACTACTCATTGCTTATGCTCATACTAGAGGTTTTCCGGGTGTATTTCGGTTTAGCCATCATTTAGTTTTCTTTACTCAGTTTAGTCGGGTCATTCATTCAGAATAGGGGCAGCTACTAATGCGGGAAATCAAGGCATTTCATGTACGTCCCTGCAACAACCCGGCATATGGTCTTCCTCTGTTTATTCCCCTTACATTCGTGACGTCTTCGCAACCCAGAGATCTTTTAGGCATAATCCAGGTAAGCGTGCATATAACTTGTTGTGGTGTATTGATCTCTTAACAGTGGTGGTTGTAGTACTGCATCTCAGTAAAATAACCAGGCATATATTTATTTTAGTAAAAGTACTATGATAACCCTTTAGTAACAGTACCCATTTCTAATGTACTTTAAGTATTAAAGTATAAAGTCTGCAGAGGTTCTGTGTTTGTTCCGGCCTGAATTGCCGAGGTTTGGTTTTGTGTTCAGCCGACACACAGTTTTGCCATTTAAAGATATGATTGAGTATCTATCTTACAGAGTAGTACCCTGTCACCCTTATTTGTATTCCTGGAGATTTCCCTATGTCAAAATGTTGGTTTAAACAGCATTTGGAACTAGTCCTTATCAAAGCTAACATTTCACCAAAGCGTTTACGAGTCATAGAATAGGGGCTGCTACTACTGCTGCTAGTCGAGGGGTCTACAGTACTTCTCTACAACAACTTGGACGGTGGGCTTCCTCTGTGTACTCTTCTGTGAAGACATCATCAATAACCAGAGATCTCTTAAACCTTGATTGTGGTAAGATTGCATATAACTGGTGGTGGTGTAATGGATGGGTGGTGTTCTCAATGGTACTGATGTATTGTTATAACTGTTTTCATCAATTTAGATTTTATTTTGCATCTATCATAACTACAGGTTCTGTGTTTGTTCCTGCCTGAATTCCCAATGTTTTGTGTTATGTTCAGCCTGAATTGCTGATGTGTATTGCCCTTATAATTACAGGTGCCTTTGTAACTGCAGAGGTCTGTGGTTGTTCCTGCCTGGATTGCAGAGTGCATGTTCAGCTGAATTGCTGATATTTTGTTTGTTCCGGCCTGAATTGCTGATATGTGGTTGTTTTGTAATTACAGGTGCCGTGGTAACTGCAGAGGTCTGTGGTTGTTCCTGCCTGGATTGCAGAGTGCATGTTCAGCTGAATTGCTGATATTTTGTTTGTTCCGGCCTGAATTGCCGAGTTTTGTTTGTTCCGGCCTGAATTGCCGAGTTTTGTTTGTTCCGGCCTGAATTGCCGAGATTTTGTTTTGTTCCGGCCTGAATTGCCGAGATTTTGTTTTGTTCCGGCCTGAATTGCCGAGATTTGTTTGTTCCGGCCTGAATTGCCGAGTTTTGTTTGTTCCGGCCTGAATCGCCGAGGTTTTCTTTTGCAACGTCGTATTCTTCTCGTATGTCTTTTGGGATTTGTTCAATGTCAATGCTCAATGTCTTTGTTACACTGATTATTCACTGATCATTTAACACATTCATGTTTGTATTACCATACAGATTGTGGCGGCTGTAAGGTATGTAGGCTATATTCATGTCATTTAATCACTTAAATTCTTTTCAAGTTTTGGGGGATGTATTTGGTTTTCCTAAACATTAGTTGTATAGATCCCCTTTACAATGGAGTCTAATCTCCAAATAATTGTTTGTACTTGTTTGGTTAATTGTTAGTAATAAATGTTTGCATATCTGCAACGAAGTCTCTCCTGATTGAAATGTAGCTCAGCGTAAATTCTGTCAGGGAGACTTCTAATACGTTGTCTCTATTCTCTTTAACTGATCAGCTGGGCAGTGGGTGTTTCGGTTCTGTATACCAATTAGAATCGGGCATGTATGTTCTATCCAATCACAGCATGACTACCTTGTTTTAAATATCTTCTCTCTCCCGTTTCTGTCAGTTGTATTTTCAGACGAGAGTGCGACCCGCCTCCTCCCCTTCTACCTCCAGGCATTGTCGACGGTGTATCGGTCTTCTCCCGGCTGACGGCCCATTTTAAATCTCGGATTTTCTCACCACCACCACCAGTGTCTAGATTCCATTGGGGGATGTGTTTGGTTTTCCTAAACATTAGTTGTATAGATCCCCTTTACAATGGAGTCTAATCTCCAAATAATTGTTTGTACTTGTTTGGTTAATTGTTAGTAATAAATGTTTGCATATCTGCAACGAAGTCTCTCCTGATTGAATTAACATTACCGATAGACTTCCAAACGTGACGAAGAAAAAAAGAGGTGTTCGATGGCTTTACGTCATAAGCCGACCAGGGCTATGTCATTTGGGGAGGGGCCGCTCACTGATCCCCCTATATTTCTAAAAATCCTAGACATGGTTGTGACCGTTAGTACTTTCTGATTAGCCTGTGTTTCTATTGAAATAAGAGGCTGCTGCTGCCCGTCGTATAGGTTGAGCAGAGGCTGCACAGATTGACCAGCGGGCAGCGGCTGCACACCACCGGATGGTGTTGCTAAGAACTTGGAATGTATAACTATTATCAGACTGGCCCTTGCGGCCTCAAAACACTACCGGCCAACCGGGAAAAAGTCCTGACTCTCCTGATTGCCACTCCGCCACTGGTTGGCTGACAAGGGAGGGTCGTCAGCTGACTGAACATCCTCATACCTTAACGACAGAACAGGTTGATTGTCAATGACTCCCAACACGACATACATGAACGGTAGATGTCCAGGGCATTTATTGATGGGAGGAATCACCCCGCATCCCAGCATCAACTTTTCTTTAATAACCACTGACGAGCAAAGAAAACTGGCTACTCCCTCCTAAGACCGCGATGGCTGCACCTGATTGGACGAACGCTTCACTCGTGGGCTGTCTGCTCCCGGATTTCAAAACAGACCAACATGTCGTTTGTTTGGAAACTTTCGCTTATTTTACGAAAATGAGTTCACTGAAATGTGTTTCTGAAAACATTTCATCATTTTAGATCCACAAAGGTCAGGTTTTCTTTTTGGGCTTTTCCACCTTTAATGGACAGGAAAGCTAGGTGAGAAAGGGGAGAGAGAGGGGGAAGACATGTAGGAAATCATCACAGGTCGGACTCGAACCCTGGACCTCTGCGTCGAGGCATAAACCTCTATGTAAATGTGCGCCTGCTCTACCCAAGGAGCCAACCCGGCCACTACAAAGGTCAGTTTTAAAGATATTCATGAGTTTACGAGAGGCGGCGAGTTGAGCTGGACACCCCCGATTTGCATAATGTTGCCTAGATCGCAACATGAGGAGCAGGCAACTCGACGCCTCATCTCTCGAAAGTCCCCGCAAAATGCATTGTCCGACTGCTTACATAGACAATTAATGCAAAGCGTGAAAATGACGTTACCTGTTGACATGTACCTTAACTCCTGGATCGCCACAATAGCAGAAAGAACAAGAAGCATCCCCCCAGCTCTCTGCCAATCCCAGGTACAATATCTCACACATCTCATCTGTCACAGGTAGCTGAAATGGCTGACAGGCTTGACAGCTTCTAAACATGAAACATGTTCACTGACATCCTGGAAATCTCAGTACCTGCAATAAACAGTCCTCTCATCTTGGCTGAACTTCTATCTCATAACACAGTGACACTGAAAACATAACAGTTAAACACTGACATGTCACCCAGTCTGTTACAATACTATTCAATGCTCAGCTTATTGCACGGTTGAATGAAGGCTGCTTTTAATTCATTTCATAACTCTCCCTTCACTTCAAAGAAAACCAAATGAGAAAAAATGCCTGCAGACAGCATATGTATGTTCTTCCATGAACATTTTTGAAGCCCTAAACTGACTTTGAGTAAAAACATTAAACCAGTATAATTGATGTTTGATTGATGATTTCCCCCCTCCCCCCAGCCTTTGTTACACATTACAATGGTTATTTAAAGACCGGCTGCAATACATGTTTGGAAGATAATGTGCACTTTTACTAGTCTGGCTATCACCAGACCATGCTCAATCTTTTAAGATTGAACATTAGTCTGGGGAGTCTGCTCTGTATTTTCTCTGCACAAGAGGCTGGATCAATGGGCATAGTTCAAATGACTCTGTACGCAATTTGATAGTCCTTCAACAAATCAGACCAACGATCCGGGTGACATAGCAGCGACAGCGACATCAACACGTTGCTGTGCTTCAGTGGTCAGCTTGTTGAATGTAAACAAGAAGCTGCTTGGTCGCTTCTCTATCGTCATCGTGTTAAACCCGCCAATAGCGCGCCAGGTGGATAAGCCAGTTTGTGATTGGTTCCCACAAATTTGTAACGGAAGCAGGATAGATAAACGTACAGGTTTCCAGCCTGAGCTGCAGGGCTAAATCAAATCGCCGGCAGATCAGGCTGGGTTTACCCATTCTACACTTTTACTGGAAGTTTTTATTGCTGTTATTATTACATGTGAGTTCTGAAACTGTTTCCCAAAGCCTGACAACTTTCAAACATTGCCACAATTTAGTGAAAAATAACAAAAAAACGTCACAGATTGCATACTCATTTGGGGGGTTATGCTGGCTTAGTGTTGATTGAAGTCGTGTTTTTTTCTCCACATTAGTAAGACTGAAAATAGAGAGATGGTATTACAAATGGAGAAGTGGGTTTTGTGTCTTTTAGGTGCTCCAGTGGCCCCTCTACTAGCAGTGGAGCTGATGTCCAAACATTTGTGTGTGTGTGTGTGTGTGTGTGTGTGTGTGTGTGTGTGTGTGTGTGTCTCCGTAGAGTTTTGTTAAACCTCTTTAGTACAGCTCCTCTTCTATGTTGCAGAGCTGCCAGTGTGGACAGAGAAACCCTGCATGCTCTGACAGTGATGAACATGTCCGTGAATACTAATGTTCTGCATGTGCTGGATAAAGCAAACACTGGGTTAATCGGGCCGTATATTGACACCGCTGTGTAACTCAGTTATTATTATATTGTAGGCCATTGAAGCTTGATACATTGAACATTTGATATAAATTGTACTATTACAACTACAAACCAATTTGAAATAGTTAAAATATGATTGAATGGATGGATAGATAATTTATTTATCCCAGTGGGGACATTTGCATGTCACAGCAGCAGTACATGAACGAACCGAACCGCACAGCACAGCAAAAATAACAGCGCATAAACAAATGTCAAACAAAAGTACTAACATAGAACAAAAAAAGTATGCCCCTTTAAGTATTTGCATCCACACGTGGAAATTGCATTACGTGTGCAAAATGAATGTAGTAATAAGTTAAAAAGTTAAATACATTGCACTGTGCTGAAGATACAGAAAAAGTCATCGTAAATCTAGTCGGTTCAATCTGCCAGTGGATGTAGTCTAGTTATTCATATCAGCTGTTTAGTTGTTTTTTTTAAATCATTGTCTAACTCAATCTATAGTCAATATTCAGTTTATTGTTATTCAAATGAATCTTATGGAATTCAATGGATTCTAAAAAGACAATAAATTGCTTTTTTTCATTTTGTGGTTTAATTCATGGCTGCTAAAATTATATTATATATATATATATATTTTTTTTTTTTTTCTGTCAACTTTCTTGGTATCAAAACTATATTGATGACATCTAACAACAAGTGGTTTTACCAATGATGTCTTGTTTTGAAAAATGTCCAAGTTATAATTTAGTTTAGTTAGTTAGAATTCAATGTATACATTAAAGCACCATCATGTGTTGCCAATGGTTTTCTAACAAACTAACTTTAACTTTGATCACTTTGATTTAATACTATATGTTGGAAACTACACAGGGGTTTGATATATTGTTTATTTTGGCTGGGTCATTTCTTTTACATTTAAAAAGATTGGTGCTACAATATGTAGAGCGAAGAAGGGTAACAACAGCCTAATTACTGAATGATGCATTTATTCTATAGAATTCCTTGTACAAAGTCTGAAAATGTCCAAACCATTATTCCTGTAAACTGTAACATTTGTCTTTGGTTCAGCATAACACTGTTTGGATAAAGTCTATGAAAAGAGCAAGTGTTGCCAATGATGCATTTCCTCGCTCCTCATTGACATTTAACAATGCACCACAGCAAAAGAAAGTGGTGTAAAATTTGCCCCGAGGGAGAGGGGTTAATATACACAAGGTGAACCTGGTCATCAGGCAAACAAATTAGCTTCTTTGCTAGGAGAGCAAAGGCTGATTTTTGTCACACTGGGTTGACTGAAGAATCTGTAGAATTAATATCTGTAGCTGTTACATGTCATATAAAACAGAGATTACTGCGTCTTACTAGCAGCCTCGGTTGACTCGAGGTTGACATAGAACAGTTGAGGCTGGCAAACCTAGAACATTAGCAGTAAAAATGTGCTTAATGAAAGCTAGACCAAACTTGACAAAGTGCAATGAGCCTGACAAGCTGCGTCTAAAATGGCCAAGCATCAGATGAGAATGTATTCGTTACAGCATCAACTTTAGTTACGGTTACTTAGGGATCCTTTTTTGCCAATATTTACATACTTGTATTTTTTTCAGTTTTAATAGGTGGCATATGCTCATTTTCAGGTTCATACTTTTTTCTGAGGTTTATTGGAAAATGCTGTAATGTCCAAAAACACATTATATTTTTCATACTGTCGTTTGCTGCAGCTCCTATCCACACACTGTCTGTAACAGTGAATCAGTTTAGTCTCCTTCCCAAAAACCAGTGTTTCTGGTCTTACGCACCTGCTCCAATACTGACATTTTTGCAGCCAGGGAATCACTGAGTATGTTTACATGCACACCAATATTCCACTATTATTCTGAATATGACAATATTCCGAATTTGATAAATGGTCATGTAAACAACACATTCCGGTTGGATATTCTGAATAAGGCCTTTTTCTGAATATAGCATATTCCAATTAAGATGTGGGACATTCCGGTATTATTCAGGTTTTAGAAGCATTTTTTGGACATGTAGACATCGCATTCGTAATATGCATCTCAATCAGGGTTTTTACAGTTTACAGTCTCTTGCCTGTTTATGGCTTATGGTCAGCTCTGTGCGTTGCTATGGTTGCTGTACACAAACCAACCAGCCAACAGTTTGGAAGGCTGCAGACTTGATAAGATGAAGAACACATCTACTTTTAAACATTATCAAAGACTTGGATATCAACAGGTTTTTGGATATGTGCACACGGGGGCGCCGCCAGGAATTTTGGGCCCCATGACAAAAAATCAAATTGGGCCCCCCAGCTGTTGTCACCACATCTCTAGGACCTAACTGTCCCATCAAACGCTTTACATAACTCTAATTAAAGGCTTGCAAATGTCTTGCTTCTTGTAGTTGAATACAGTTAATATTGTCTGTATCTTACATGCAGGCTCAGGTAAGCTACTCACTGTTTCCAACTGTCCAGCATCCAGTACAGACAGTAGGTTGTTTTTTTTTTTTTTTTTTTATTTCATAATGATCATTATGTGAGAAAATAATTGTTATTAATGTGTTTGAATTTCTGTCATTAATACATATTTCATTTTCTTTTTTGTAATGGTAAAAAGAGCAAGCATTGAACACAATGTTGCTCACCTTCTTCACTGGGACAGGGAGGGGCACAGTTAGGGGGAGACTGGGGTGCTGCTGACTCATCTGTTGTTAAGTCTGCTAAAAGGGGCAGGGACAATGATTTAATATGAATATTTCCCTGCACTGATTAAATGGTGATTAAATGTAGGCTAACACTAGTCTGTAGCTAGCTATCTTATTTCACTATGGACATTAAGCCAACAAGTTAATACCACTCACAGACTATAGGCTACCCACCGTTCTCGGTGAAAAACTGGGTTACAGTTTGACAGTTTGACACCCTTTCCTTTGTCTTTCCTCTCTTTCCTTTTTTGAAAACCAGATTTTGATTTTACGTTACTTGGCAACACTGTGGTCACTGTAGCTAGTTCTGGCGCATCTACTGACTGCAACTAAACACCGTCACTGAGTGCTAAGGCAGGACCAAACCATTTCATGCAGATACAGGGGGGTGGTCAGTCAATATGGATGTTTACTTTTTGGTCAATGGGGATATTTAACTTTTACTGCCAAAAAACAAGTAAAAACAAAGAGATCATTAATTTTATTACTATATTTGAAATATATATTGAATGATGATGGTTTAATCATTTTATATTAGTTTTTACCTATTTCTTGGGGCCCCTGTCAGTCATGGGCCCTTGGAATTGTCCTAACTTTTCCCCCCTATACGGCGCCCCTGTGCGCACACAGCTACGATGACCTTTTCAAAAAGCTGGTTGAAGGAATGAAAGAGGGATGCTGTGTTCGCACGGTCAAACAAGTCCTCCACCGCTGGTAAACTTTGAATTGGTGTTGTTTTCGTCAACGAAAATTATGACTAAATATCGTCGTCAACGAACCTTTATCACGTGACGAAAACTAGACGAGACGCACCGTAAATGCTGGTCATGTGACGAGGACTATAATTAAATGTATAATGCAATATTGTTGATGAATAAAAACGAGACTAAATGTGGTTTACAAAATAAAAACTATGCTAAAATGTCTCTTCATTTTCGTTGACCAAAACGAGACGAGACAAAATGTTATAATGTTATTTCGTCTTGTTTAGTCGCGATATTATTATTATTTTGCATTATTTCTGTTCCCTGTGTCTGACTTCAGGGGCTGCATCAGGTGGCACTCGGATCGCACTGCGCAGAAGCAGGCGACGTTACTACCTCAAGCCCTGTCGCAGCATTATTTAATTTGGAAGATGCAGCTGTGAGTTAAAGAGTGAGACGAGCGTAAACGACAACAAACTAAATTAAGTCTGACACAGAGAAAGCTGGGACCGTGGCCGGCCAGCCGGAGTTTGGAAAAACTTTCATTACATAGAAGTGGAAAAGAAAACGGAATGTGTTGTGGAAAAAGATGGGGAGAAATGCGGCCACAAAATCACAGGAAAAAACACGAACCTTAAGAGACATCTCAAGCCATTCCATAATGAAATTGAGGTAAGTCAAGACATTAACGTAACGTTTCTATTTTAGAAAGCTAATGCCAACTCATGAGGCTGTGGTTAATGTGTCTCATTTTAACGTTAGCTTTAGACGTTAGCCACTGGAGCTGAAAACGACTGAGACAAACGTGTGTGTGTGTGTGTGTGTGTGTGTGTGTGTGTTCTTGTTTAACTATACTCATGGGGTCCGAAAACCGGGAATACAGTATACTTGTGGGGTCCGGACAGCTTTGTGGGGCCAAAATGCTGGACCCCACAAGGTTAAAGGGCTGTTTGAGGGTTAAGACTTGGTTTTAGGATTAGGGTTAGAATTAGGTTATGGTGAGGGTGAGGGTAAGGGTTAGGGTTAGGCATTTAGTTGTGATGGTTAAGGTTAGGATAAGGGGCTAGGAAATGCATTATGTCAATGACGGGTCCCCACAAAGATAGTGAAACGCACATGTGTGTGTTTGTGTGTGTGTGTGTGTGTGTGTGCGTATTTGTTTGTGTGAGAGAGGGTGTGGGTTCTTAGTTCCTACCTGAGTGACTCCATTTGTAATAAGCATCCCTTGTTGGCAACATTTTAGTTTTGTCTGGATTGACTGGATAGAACTGCATTACTAAAAAGAGACTAAAACACAATTTTCTTTGACTAAAACTAGACTAAAATGTCATCAGTTTTCGTCGACTAAAACCAGACTAAAATAGTCATGGATAATTCTGACTAAAATAAGACTAAATGCTCAGACTTTTAGTTGACTGAAACTTGACTAGACTAAAAAGAGTATGAACGTGACCAAAACTAATAAAAACTAAAATGACAGCTTGACACAAAGACTAGACTAAAACTAAAATTAAAACAGGCCGCCAAAAACAACACTACTTTGAATACATCGTGTTTTGCATGGCTACATGTAAACTGGAATATTAGTGGAATTTTCACTTTCTTTAGCCATGTAAACAGCTTAGTCGCAATATTTTCTTTTTCAGAATAAGGGCAAAAACCGGAATATTATGTGCATGTAAACCTAGTCACTGTTACTGAGTTTATCAGCAGTTCTACCATTATTTTTCACCACAATAACCGCTTCCAAACCAAAAGCTTCACAACCACACATGTTCCAGCGGTAATCTGATCAGAAATCAGGGAGAAATTAGTACCATCAGCAACCAAGATTACCGGTTTCCCTGATGTTACATAAAGTAAATACTGTTATTTACAGTATATTCCTCTGTCACATAATGTTAGCTTAGTATATATGCATAAACTCTGTAAACCAGGGATCATCAACAGGGGTCCAGGACCCTTAGGGTGTCCTCAGAGTCAATGCAGGGGGGCCTCCAAATTATTGATGATTTTTTCAATGAATCCAACATATTATTAGCAAATATAAATCCCCACTGAAGATAGGATTACTGGCCTATAGGTAAGGTATAGTCACTAAGGTAGCCATCCAAAGATACAGTTAATCCTAAAGATTTACTGTGCCACATGTATGTTTTAAAATGAAAACATGATTTAAAAAATCATGGCAACAATTATAAGGCTATTTTAATAGCTTAGTATTCTATGCAAAAATGGTATGTATAAAGGCTTTAGGCCGCCCTACATGTTATTGTAGGCCCAGTTTAATATGCAACTTCATTTTATACAATATATGTAGTATGGGGTCCCTGCTCCATCTCTCTTTCAGTTAAGGGGTTATTAGCTTAAAAAACGTTGAAGACCCCTGTTGTAAACCGTAAACATATACGGTTTTATGCTTGCAACCACATTTGTTAGAAGTGTGCTACAGTGCCCATTAAAGAAGAAAGCCTTTGTTCTGAAGGGATACAGAGTGTGTTAGCATGCAACGTTACATGTGGACGGATGAGGGGTGGAAAACACTACAAATAAATATAGCTACAAGCAGCAATGAGGGGGCCAAGCAGTACACTAGCAGGAATTGCGTTGCCATGGCTTGAGTAAGCACTCACAGCAACGTTGATGGCAATTGGATAAAGAATGGCTGAGATATCAGCTCATTTACTTTGTTACAGTGCCCCTAGAGGCCAAATTACACGTCCCTGTACCAAGTTTAGCTGTAGTACATCAAAGTGTTGCTGAGATATGAGCTCACGTTCTTTATTACAGCGCCCCTAGAGGCCAAATGACACCACTTTCCTTGCACGTCCTCACAATCAGCTACCATGTCCCTGTACCAAGTTTGGACTTCATACATCAAAACGTTGCTGAGATATGAGCTCACTTCCTGTAACTCTAGCACCCCCCTACTGGTTGTAGGTCACCAAATGTATTGTGTGTCCTCAGAATGGGGTCCTAAGTTCATATACTAAGTTTGGTTTCTATATGTAAAAGCATTTTTAGCATTTATGAGCAATATGATATGAGTTCACTTCAGGTTTAGTGGCTTCGCCATCAATTTCGATTGGCTGTGACGGACAAACGCTTTCGAATATCAATACGCAATGGAATAACTTTTGTGCGGCTTGGTCTGCAGATCATCTCTTCCAAGTTTTGTGAAAATAGGAGAAAGTTTGTGACCTGTGAAAACTTTTTAGTGTTTTTGATGAAATCCAATATGGCAGCCGAATCAATTACTTTGACGTCACAAGTTGGCATGTGTCAGCCTTATGACCTCCCACATTATTAAGAGACACTGCTAGTAAGTTTTAATTCCAAACACATCAAACGTTATAGGCCAAAACGTAATTTTGCTAATTACAGCGCCCCCTATAGGTCTAAGGTCACCAAATGTCTTGAGCCTCTTCCTAATTGGGCCCTACCTATGTAATAAGATTGGTGTTGGTGACTTGCCGAGATATGAGTTCACTTCCTGTTTGGCGGCTTCACCGTCGATTTCGATTTGCTGTGACGGGCAAACGCTTTTGAATATCAATATGCAATGAAATAACTTTTGTGAGGCATGGCCTGACGATCATCTGTGCCAAGTTTTGTGAAAATCGGACCAATTTTGTGACCTTTGAAAACTTTTTTGTATTTTTGATCAAATCCAATATGGCGGAAGGTCCAACATGGCGGATATTAACAGCATGGGGTGCGTTGAGTTCAGCGTCATCCAAGGATTCCAACTATATCTTGATGTTCAAAATCGGGCATACAGTTCAAAAGTTAATCGCATGGATGCAACGCCAACTTTGACCCATTGGTGGTGCTAGACTGCCTGTGGTGCAGACCTAAATCTTGGTGAAATGAATTATGGCACTGTCCTGAATCAATGTGCCAAATTTCACAACTTTTTACTGTATGGTTCTATGGGCTGCCATAGACTCCCATGGCAGAGGAAAGATGTGTAATAACAAGAAAAGGTAGAATCACTAATGGTGCATCGCAGCTTCGTTGCTTAGCCCCCAATGATGTACAAAAGTAATAGTATTCGAATTTTGGAAACAATTTCAAGATGGTGGCATTTGCAGACGCAGCGGCTCGGCTCTCTCACTTTAGTTCTCTTTGTGTGTGTGTGTGTGTGTGTGTATATATATATATATTTCTCTCAGTTTGTCTATTTTTTTTATCAGTAAAGCAGTAGCCTTTAACACATGTGATTGATCCCAGTTACTTTTCATCAGAGATCACCACAGAGCTTTCAGATTGAACACAACTTTCATCCCACCCCCGGGTATCCTATGCACTCTGGAGCCCATCGGATTTTCCATCCCACCAGCAGCGAAATGCCACAGACATCGTAGAGAGAAAAAACAGACGTTTGTTCCAACCTCTGTTCTGCCATGAAAGAGTCTGATTAGCTTGGTTAAGTTCTCTCTAACTCAGAACAAACAGGCAGATGCAACCCCAGATCTGAATTTCTAGACGGCTTCAGAAAGAGTGCAGGGAATTCAGGAAGCTAAATAAAGTGAGTGAATATATTGTTATCAATTTGACTTGTCCTAAAGTGCAGGCAGTTGTTCACCCAGAAAGTGTGTCTGTGTGTATTTTTAGCCAAAGATATGCATTAAGATCAGGATACCTCATGCTTCTCCCAGAGCCCCTAAGACTAAGATGGCAGCTGGGACTGAACAATCTTTTATTCTTGGGTGGCAATGTCCAACACCAATCAGGCTGACATATTTCCATGAATCTAATTAGCAGGAAACTTGATAAAGTGTCTCTGGTTTAGTTTTTCAAGGGGGATGATAATATATGGCATTCTTGGCTCAACTCAGCTCAGTCTTTAAAGCATTCTGCATGCTATGGTTTAAACAGATTGTTTTTCATCCTACAATATATGGACTACTGTACACAGTTCTGAGTTAACTACTTCTGCCTGATTATGCTATTACATTTGGTTGTTATGAAATGTATAACCATGTTTTTTGTTATTTTCAGCATGTTTGGTACAATGTGCATGTACAGCTGTGTTCAAAATAATAGCAGTCCAACATCACTAACCTCATGAATCAAATTTTTTGGTAGAAGCGATATTTCTACATGGCAAATAATTTACTAGTAAGTGTTGTAGAGTCATAGAAAACCAACAGACCCAACAGTCATGACATGCATGCTGCTCATTCTGTGTAATTGAATATGTAATTGAAAGGGGCATGTTCAAAATAATAGTAGTGTTGTGTTCAATTAGTGAGGTGATTGATTCTGTGAAGAAACAGGTGTCAATTATGGCCCATATTTAAGGAAGGAAGGAAGCAAATGTTGTGCATGCTGGTTATAGTGCATTTCACACTGAAATACTCAGCAAAATGGGTCATTCCAGACATTGCTCTGAGGAACAGCGGACTTTGATTTAAAAGTTGACTGGAGAGGGAAAACATATAAAGAAGTGCACAAAATGATTTGAAATGCCTTGAAATGACATCCAAAGCCTGAACGACGTGGGAAAAAACGGTCAACTACCATTCGAATGGATCGAAGAATAGCCAAAATGGCAAAGGCTCAACCAATGATCAGCTCCAGGAAAATCAAAGAAGACTTAATATTACCTGTGAGTACTGTTACGATCAGAAGAAGGCAATGTGAAGCAAAGCTAGAAGCCCCCGCAAAGTCTCATTGCTGAAAAAAAGACATGTACTGAATAGGTTGAAATTTGCCAAAGGACACATTGACTGGCCAAAGGAGAAATGGCGCAACATTCTGTGGACTGATAAGAGCAAAATTGTTCTTTTTGGGTCTAGGGGCCGCAGACAGTTTGTCCGACGACCCCCGTGCACTGAATTCAAGCCACAGTACACTGTGAAGACAGTAAAGCATGGTGGTGCAAAAATCATGTTATGGGGATGTTTCTCATACTGTGGTGTTGGGCCTATTTATCGCATACCAGGGATCATGGATCAGTTTCAATACATCAAAATACTTGAACAGGTCATGTTGCCTTATGCTGAAGAGGAAATGCCTTTGAAATGGGTCTTTCAACAAGACAATGACCCAAAACACACCAGTAGGCGAGCAAAGTCTTGGTTCCAGATGAACAAGATTGATGTTATGGAGTGGCCAGCCCAATCCCCAGACCTCAATCCCATAGAAAACTAGGAAAACTGAGGCAAAACCCAGTAATGCAGAGGAGCTGTGGAATGTAGTTCAATCATCCTGGGCTGGAATACCTGTTCACAGGTGCCAGAAGTTGGTCGACTCCATGCAACACAGATGTGAAGCAGTTCTCAGAAATAATGGTTATGCAACAAATATTAGTGCAGTGATTCAAAGTAAAGCAAACCCTTGAGACATTTTTCTATTTATACAGTAAATGTTTGAGTTTGTAAAGAAAAATGCAAATACTGCTATTTTTTTGAACAGCCTAATATTCCTTTTTCTTCACTTTCTGTAAAGGTATAACAAAAACTTGATACATTTTGGTCATGTTTTGATTTGGAATTGAATGTGCAGTGTTCCCAATGCATTGATATTATGGAATTAAAAGCTATTCTAAGGATTTTGAGCATTATTCACTTTTTTAAACACACTGCTATTATTCTGAACACAACTGTATGTAACTTCCCTGTTGACCATTTTCCAAGGCATTCCACAGGGTGAAGCTTTTCTAATTGTGTCTTCACCTCGGGGATATACAGGGCAGGGTATCTGCACACTTGAAATTAAATGTAATGCTTTTTAAGAACTCTTTAAGACTTCAACAAGACAATTGAATACACTTTGTAAAATGGGCTGGGTAATATGTTTGACACCATCATAAGAAACTGCAATGAATAGTCAAAACAGCCAGTAAGATCATCTGTATCTGTAGCTCAATTATACAATGACCTTAGTTTAAAAAAAAGACTTTCTTTCTTAAGAAGCAACAGGTCAAGTGGCAGGCTCCTGCAAAGGAAAATTAGGACTACAAGGTACAGCAAGTATTTTGTGCCTACAGCAATTAGACTGCACAACAATAGACTTAAAAAAAATTCTTAGGCACTTTAAACTATACACTAAAAGTACACTAAAAAGGCACTGCTGTGAGTGCTTTAATAAGCCATTCAAATCAATGTTACAATGTTGGATGTTCATGCTTCAAATAATGATGTAAACGTATTTGAAAGAAATCTCTTTAAGTCAAAACCTCCAATTTCACACTGTTCTGAATGCTCTGGTTTCAACAGTGTTTTTCCTAATGTCATGCTAATGTCAGGGGGAAATTGTAATCTTGTTTGCAGATGTTATTTTCTGCCCAATGTCAGCTCAAATGTCTTCCAGGATTCATCCTAACAGCTAAACCCATTATTATTGTATTGTGTTACCTGTGAGAGTAATTATTTAGGTAAATCCAGACTAATGGAACCCTCTGTTCTATTTATATTTACTGTGCCTTCTTCTGTAAACAGGACCTTCCTAGATCAGGCTGAAACTGTACATGCAGAGTGAACTACAAAGCTTTTGAAGCACTGGATTCTAGACACATTTGGAGCAACCGAGTCTACAGCTTTTTCAGAACAGACTACTCAACATGGAGGAAGAAATAGCAGGCAGGAGAGAGAGAAAGAAATTGCACTTGATTAACCTCTGGCAACCCCATTTTCTCCTGTGGCGACTGGGTGTTGGACGGCACACAGGCCGCAACCCTATGCATCAGACAGGACACGCTTTCATTAAACAGTGACCCCAAAGGGTGACCGAGAGGTCGTCCTGACCTCGGTGCCATCCACATCCACAGAACAGATAACAAGCCCTATAGGTACTGTAGCCCAGAGTCAATATTCTCCATAGGCCCAAATGGTGAAGGCCCTGTATGCAGGAATCCTGAATGAGACCAGACTGGGTTAAGACCCCAGTCTATCCATCAAACTAGACCTGAGGAATTTGATCGTCCTGGTCCTGCTTTATGATACTGTATTAGTCACAGGAATATCAACACGGTCCTGTGCATTTTGTGAAATTATAACATCTCAGTGGCTGGTGAAAACCTTGCATTTGGAAGTAAAACGCTTTGTTTTAGCTGGAGGACAATTAGGGCAGGGTATCACCACTGATTTCCTGAATCGATTCAGATTCAAAAGGTCCCAATTAAATTTGATTCGATTTAAAATTTATTTGATAAGGGATATTTCAGTTACAATCCCAATTTTGCTTGGATATGAAAGAGATTCTCAGAAAACCTATGCTTTAAATTGTACAAAGAGTCCTTTAACCTGCTGCATTACTACAAATATTAATATTGTTAAGAATTGAAGCTCAAAGCACATGGAGACAGAAAAAAAGTGCTTTCTATAGTGCAGAGGGTGTGATGCAGAGACGGTATACCTAAAGCCATACATCTGTGAAAATGGCCATGGCAGTTTTTCCCTCGCCAAAATTTAGCCTAACTTTGGAGCATTATTTATCATCCCTTAGATGATCTAGTTTTATATCACAGACGTTTGTAGCTACATATCTCATATGAAGCAACTGCAGCACAGCTGTCAAGTCCATTCAATTTCTGTAAAAAACTAAAGCTGAAATGATTTGCGTTCATTTTTATTTTATTTTAATTAGCTTTTGCACCTGCCAATATGGTTTCAGTTTAGCTTTAGTTTTTCTTGAAGGTTTTAGTTTTCGTTTACTAAAACTTTTTCTCACTGCTTATTTTAGTTTTGGTTTACTACAATAACCCTGGTGTAGAGCTCTTTGAGTGGTCACAGACTAGAAAAGCTCCATATAAATGCAGTCCATTTACCATTTAAATATGTTGCTATCATGCGGCATATAGCCTACTGTAACATTAATGTACATTTTTGTTGGACTGTTTTGTAGTGTTGGGACCGGAGAAGTGGGATTAAACTGATCTTAAACAAAGGAAATCATGTGGCCAACACGTGGCCTCCTTAAACAAAGACATGCGGCCTCCATCGCAACTTTAAAAACTGAGCGTCACACCTCCACGAGGAAAGATGTTTCAAAATGGGCAGAGGTCTAAAAACACTGATGTCCGATTGGCTGGAGCCCCTGAACGCAGCAGGGGGCTCCGAACAGGTGACCTGAAGTATAAAAGTCTCTGTCACCCATTTTCTCATTGTCATTCACTGCAACGCCAGTTGCTACAGGATGCCTGCAAACGTTTGTACTTTAACTAAATAGTTTAATTTTCCGGACAAGTGGACTAGTTTCGGTGTTCTGGAAACACCCTCGATCCTGTGGAACACGCATCAGTGTTTCACCCCTGCAGAAATAAGAAATCAGACACCGCTTTTCTTCAAAGTCGACTAAATTGCTTTTGGAGGGAAACAAGTTTTCCGTGAATCACTGACGAGTGAGATGGATTCGGTCTGTTTACCGTGGAGGATCTATGGACCAAAACGAACAAGAATATGCACAGTAAGAGTATTAAGTTTCTGGGCAGAGAGATATAGGTGTGTTATTAATGTCACGTAACCGCTATTGCTGCAACTTGTTACGACATTGAATGTGATGGATTAATAAGTGCTACTGTTGCACGTCTGACTATTAATCTGATTGGGACCACCGATTCCCAATTTATCGCTGTGAAAGTACTGGCTCACGGTACCTGTTGATGTTGTGTTTGATACTGTAGCTTGTTTGAAACTGTAATTGCTACACTGCCATTCTCCCGCTGCAGAAAAGTTTAGTTACTGTACCAGCGAGATAATAAACCTTCCATGCGTCAGTCGAACCACAGCACCGCGACGTAACGAGACAGCACTGTGCCGCCAGAAATCAGCTGTTGGCCCACCCGAGGTTGAGTAATAACCATTTCCCCTCGTTAGCCAACTTCTCAGGGCCCTGCCATAACGACAAGTTAGGTTGGAGTCCTGAGTGAACGAGAGGATTGGTTATTATCGAAACTCAAGATCCCAAGTGTATAATAATAATATAATAATAATAATAATAATAATAATAATAATAATAATAATTGAATCTGTACCTTTACCAATTCCCAACAGTAGTATATGAATATATCATTTGAAAAATCTTGGATATTGTATGTCTTTTCTTTGGAATTTACTGTATACATTCTCAAAGTATGGTATCCAGTTACGTCATATGTCTCTCCTAGAATCCATCTTTCTCTAACTGTTTCTGTTATCATCTGATCACCTTCTACTTAATGCAGAATCTATATTAAGCAGCACACTGTTCTCCTGCCTGCATTGATGTAAGGATCGCTTCTCATTACTTTGAAGTCTCAGTGAGCTTTGTAGATACATTTTCTGAAGGTGAAAAATGCTGCAAATTAATGATAAAATTGTCATCTCCCTAAACATAACTGACTGACTGCTTTAATGAGTTACAGAAGGACACAGCACACACAGAGTGAGAACATTTTAAAAGTTGACAGGTGTTTTCATGACTCCCAAAGACAGCGGCTGCCAATAAAAATAACTTCTTACATTTGCATTTCCTTTAAAGTAGCAGTAAATTGACCAGAGAAAGGTATTGTATGAAGGCTAAACTTTGATTTTTAGCTTATTACTGTTAAGAACTGTTTCCTAAAAGACTATTTTTACTTTGTTTAAACTAATCTTGTTTTATGTTTAATGTTAACTTCACAAGCCACCCTTACATTCACATTTACATTTGTGTGAAATATTGGACAATAAAAGTGATGGAGATACCTAACCTAACACATTTTTTTCAGAAAAGAACTGCTAATGATTTTGGTGAGCACCTGATCCTTCCCCTAGAGCCACCACCATGACAGAATGTCCCCTTGACTTATACTGATGTGATGATGATAGCTCTGAAACGAATGGCTGTTTGCATGAAAGTAGCAATGGATATCATGATCCCCAGAGGATGAATCCTTATGTGCTGTGTGATCCTTTGACTTTAAGAACCAACATAAGAATTACATTTTTAATTATCCGCATTAAATGCAATCCTTTATGAAAATTATTACATGACCTGTTCTGTAGTGTAGCTGTTAGGACAATTTTTACATTTTAGCTCCTTTACTGGTAAGGCTCTAAGGAGACTGTCCTCCCAAGATAAAAAGCAAAAAGCCCTCTAGCAGTAACTTTTGGTAGTAATTATGTGTCTTAGCTAGATCATTCGCCACCACGTCTTACCGGCTGTGGTTTTGTTTCCTCCTCTGCCATGTGTCATACCACACCACAAGAGGTTTCAAAACCATCATTTTCCTGGATATTCTACCATGTTTCTACCATAAAAGTAAGTAGTCTTACTTACTCATAGTTAAATGGTTTTTTTCATTTAGTCCAGTTAAGAACATGGATCAAACATTAGTGCACTGATGTGTTATAGAATCAGGGCTCTCCACAGGGTGTTTATTTTGAAATTTGACCGGATTCTCCAGGCGTTCCACTTCTGACCTGACCCATTGCAACACCCTGCGGCTTCGTCAAAAAAAGACACGTATTTTAGTAGAGCAGAGAGCACCTTCTGAGTGCGTATCCCACATGCGTCATGACATAATAGTGAAATCACAAGCATTGTCGCGAGTGGCTGTGATTGCTCCGAACGCAGCACAAACGTGCCCATTGGAATTTAGGGGTCAAGCTTCCACTTTTATGCCGACAACACCCAGCTGTACCTCAGCACAAAACCATCCACCAGCTCCTCCATCGGTCTCTTGTCAACTGCCCGCACGACATAAAAACGGTGCCGCACCGGAAGGTTGGATATCTTCTTCTTGATGTGGATGTCTGCTCCATTTGCCCATTTCTGGAATTCTGCAACCTGGGCCTCGTTCTCTACCCCCCTCCTCTCATTCCAGTCACAAATAAAATCCATCACCAAATCTGGCTTTAACCATCTTAGAGCTGTTACACACCAACCAGACAGCCGACCGTTGGCAGAAAAGGCAGTCGGACTGATCAGTCGGGTCCCCGAGGTCCAAAAAAATGCCTCAAAACACACTGAGGTGACGCCGACTTGAGCGTACGCTCTGCGCATGTGCGAAACATAATATGTCTCCATAGCAGCAGGCAGCGCTTCTCTGTATTGTTTCACAGAAAATGAAAACCGGCAGTTGATAGGACGAACGCGTCACGTGGGTCTTTTTTCTCCGGAAATTCACAGCCAGACTGTCATGGCGGCTTGTTCAGAATACGATCTCATATTGTACTAAAATAGTTCACCGAAACTTGTTTCTGAAAACATTTTAAGTGAGAAATAGGCCATACAGTTGCTGAAACTGTCTTCATTTCAGATCGACAAAGGTCAGTTTAAAAGATTTTCGTCAGATTTTGAGAGGCTCATCCGCTCGCCATTTCCGGGTGAGTCCCGACTGCCCTGTCTTCGTGAGCATGTCGGGTTGGCCAAAATAAAGGCCGACAGCTCCTCCGACGGACGACGGCACGGAACACACCGAACAGACTCGAGTCACTGACCTCGCCAGACTGTCCGACGGCCAATAATCGGGTTGGTGTGTCAGGGCCCTTAAAAACAGAGTCCGGCCATCCCTCACAGACTGTTAGAGATCCCCTCATCCATATCTATGTGCAGTGTCATGATGTCATCATGGCAGCCCGTGCTTCTTTTTGTTCTGTGTGGTTTTTTGTTTGTTTTCCCTCATGTTCCTTCCTCCTGTGCCGATGACTGAGCTGTGGGCGTGGCTTAGCTGGCAGGTGGCTCCAGGTGAAGCTCATTCCCTAATCACCCTCCTGCAGTATTTAAGGCTGGCTCTGTGATCCACTCGTCGCCAGATCGTACCGTCTACCAGTGTGGTATAGTTGCACTCCTGGCTCCCTGTGTTATCTGTTTACCTGGTGTTTTAGCTTGTGTAGCTAAAATATTTTCTGTTTATCTCTTGTTGCAGCCTGCCTTGCTTGCTCGTACTCCTGCCTGCCTGCCTGCTTGCTCATCCCGCCTGCTCCTCTCTCTCTCTGTAATGATTGGACTCAAACTCAATTGTTTGTTGGACTCTGGAGGAGGCCTTAGCACATGGTCAACGCCACCACTTCACTGGGTACGCTCTGGAGAGCGCACTGCACCCACCACTCACCACTGGATTCCCTCAACACAACCCTCCTTTTTGCCACCAGCACAATTATTGTATATATTTCACTCATTAAACACTTAATCTTGATTATTGTGTTTTTCGTCTGCTTTTGGGTTCCACCTCCTGTGCCGTTCCGTAAAATGCAGAACTCAGCTGCCTCACCCGACTGCTTTCTGAGACAAAGAAACTTGGCTTTTTCAAACAAAGAGAAAGGCTTGTCTGTAACTGTAGCAGCCTGAAAGTTCCCACCTCTATGAAAACTCAACGAGGGGAGGGAGTTTCAAACTGTGGAGGTCTAAAAACTACAGACGTTGTAGTTCACACCTTCTAAAGAACTCGGAATTCCCATTGGCTAAGTGGAACCCAAACGCAGCGTGAATCCATGTCCGGTGGGTGGAATATAAAACTTCACCTCACTCTCCCCGCCCCGTCTTACCCCGGTGGCTTCGGCAAGCTTTTGCTGTAAATAGCTAAATTTGCCGGAAAAGTGAACACGCGCCCCATCTTTTCATGCCTGCAGAAGAGAGAACGACGTTTCTCTAGAAGAAAATTGGACAACAAGGAAACCGCTTTTATTCTCAAAGTCGACTGAGACTTGTTCCCTGCTGCCCTAGGAAGGGACAAGCTTTTCCGTGAATTCCTGACAAGCGTCCGGAGATTGTTCTGTTATCGTAGAGATCTATGGACTAACGAACGATAACACACCATAAGGCTTTATTGTTCTGGGCAGATGTAGAACAGGGTGTGTTTTATTAATGAGTGAAGGCTAGTGTTGCCATTGTTTGCCATTAACGCGTTTGATTAATAAGTGCTACTGATGCACAATGTGATTATTAATCTGATGATTGGACCACCGAGTCCATGTTTTTCTGTGAAAGCACCTCTGATCACGGTGCGTTGGTTGATGTTGTGTTGAATAATGTAGCTGAGTTAAACTGTGAATGCTACAATTGCTATCTCCCGCCATGGAGAAGTTAGTTACTGTACTGAACAAGAGCAGTGTTTATTATCAGAACCTCGAGAATCAAGACTCCAAGTGCTTTACCTTTCTCTAAAGTGTGCTTTTTCTCTTCCACACTAACCTACACATACATTTACACACGCGCGCCATTTTTAACAGCTAGCCTCGCCAGCCGACATAGTCACGTGAGAGCGTAACACAGCTTCACAACTGCGCTCTGTTGTGTGCTCTTTTGTCTGTTCTTTTGTCTGTAACACGTATTTTGAACAGCTAACGGCTAGCCCAGAGCTACGTGGTGCTGCAACCCAGCTCCACTATCCGCCATCTTGGATCTCGCGGTCCCCCTCTTGATATCGCGTGGTTAAGCTACCCTCGCGGTCTCGTCACCCCCCCTCCCTTCTTCCTCACAGTCACACTCACACTCTCTCTCTCTCTCACACACACACACACACACACACACACACACACACACACACACACATGAAGAACTATTGACTGACAATTAATAATTTGGAAGTAAATTAATTCTTTTACACTTTAAATAGCAGTTGTTCGTGATTATTTATTTGTGGTAATAATAGCTGGTTAAACAGGTCAGTGCTCGAATTTCACCCTTCTTTGTTCCTTTCAAAGATACCAGATAAATTAATCAAATTAATTAAGATCAGTACTTTAAAGGGAACACCACCTATGAGACAGAGTTTCACAGCTCAGGTATTGGTCCCTGATTCCAGGATGGTGCCCCGTTTTGATTGTCAATTTGGTAAAGTTATTAATACATATATTCATAACTTTATTAATATTGATAATCTTTGATAATATGCCAATAATTGAATCTGTACCCCTACCAATTCCCAACAACCTCACCTTCACCTATCACAGCCCACAGACTCTGTTAAATCCATTTTTTCATGTTTTCTTTGCCATGTTTGTTTATTACTTGTTCTGCCTTCCTGTAAATCGTCCTTGGGTCCCTTGAAAGGCACTATAAAAATCCAAGCTATTATTATTGTTATTATTATCAGGAGAGAGAGAAGTACTGTGACGCTATTAGAGAGCCACGATCTGCAGAGGGAGGTGGTCAGGGTGAATGGCGGGGTCAACAATCCTATCCCAAAAGAGACCACTGTTCGTTTTCCGTTTCATACTGGCAGTCAACGTTGGTTTCTTGTAACCATGATGGTAGTCTCGCTTTGCCAGACCTTCCTCCACCGCAGTGCTGCGGATAGGGTCTGGCGAGTCCATACAGCATTCCGGGATGGGAGAAAAACGTTTTCTGGTTAATTGGCAATTCCCAATCACAATCGTCTTGGGCGGTGCTAAGTGCCGTAAGGAGCAACGGCGCCTCTGCAAAATAGCCTCGGGAAAGAACTTGTTTTGGTGGAACATGTGTACGTTCAAAAGTTGTTTTAGTCGTGCAACAGTAAAGTCAGATTGGACAGATAGTCTAGCTAGCTGTCTGGATTTACCCTGCAGAGATCTGAGAAAAGGTTAACCATAAAGTTTAAAATGCCAACACAAAGGAAGCCCAAGGCAACGGATATCCGGCCTAAAAGAGTGAAAGCCGGCGGAATTTCCGTCGGCAACGGCGCAATCTCAGAAGTGGAACGTCAAGGATACTACCATGAGAATGATGGATCCTTAACTTTAACACGGTTTGTAACCAACATTTTTGTAACCATTGCAACAAAGGTCCCCTAACCCTAACAAAGTCCTCATTTTAAAGGGGAACTATGCAGTTTTTTTAGCTTAACTTACCTTAACTGAACAGCTTCGGAGTCACTGGAATGGTTATATGACTTTTTTCGGGTTGAATGGTGGATGTCTTGCTTCCCCCTAGCGCCTGTTAGCAGAAAAACCACCACTGCAACTTTGGGCCGCTTCACGGCACTGCACACATACACTGAGCTGGCAAAAAAGAAGCAGGAAGCTAGGAAAGCATTGTCGGAGGAACAGAGAAAGAGGAAACGGCAGACTGACCGAGTGAGGAGTCAGACATGAGTAAACATCAGACCTGCGTTTTCAGAATGGCGAGAACTGAGACAAACAGAAGCCTGCAAATCCGATGCTGACCTGGCGTTCTTGCTGTTGCACTTGTAAGTATCTTTGATCAGAAACTTTATCTGCCACAGATTTTCTTGTCAGCTTGATGTTGTCAAACGCAAGTTGCTTCTGCTCTGACAGCGTTCTAAGGCCATTGTAGGAAAAAAGAATAATGTTACGGACGTGGGAGAGAAGGGTAATATTTCGAGAAAAACCTCAATGGACATGGGACCGTGCGTTCGCCGGCTTCTTTGAAAACAAATGCACATGACCAGAGGGAGAAGATGGGAGGGGGGAGAGTCGCCAACAAGTTTTTATGACAGTGTTGCCAAATATCTATTCCGAAGTTGTAGGGGGAGCTCTATAGAGAAACCTGCGAGCAAAAAGCGAAATTGCCAAAACTGCATAGCGCCCCTTTAACCCAAACCAACATGTTTTTGCTGTTGTTGTTTTTTTAAGATTGTTTTTGGGCTTTTTATGGCCTTTAATCGAGGATAGCTTGAAGACAGGAAAGGGGAGAGGGAGGAGGGACAACATGCAGCAAAGGGCCGTGGATCGGATTCGAACCCTGGCCACTGCCAAGGACACATGTTTTTCTAACCTTAATTTTGTACTTATTTTAATCTTAAACCCTGATCTTAACCTACGTCACATGGAGCTGCACATCTAACCTTTTTGATATATTTATAAAGAAATGTTTTCCGATAGATAAAGAGATAAAAAGAAACAATGGGCTTTTCTCATACTGTGGGTGTCTCTAGACACACCAGGGACACATATTTATGTTGAAAAACACCATGAAGCAGTGCATTTCAATTACTGAACTTTTTATTTAGTCAAAGAACTCAGGCAAGATTTCCTGAGGCTTTTGCAGCTGTTTTTCAGGCACAGATGGCATTCTGCTCCAAACACATGAAGTGTATTTATCAGAAGCACCAGGCTGGAGGTGCAGTGTGCATGTCATTGGTATAAGTGTTTGCTAGGTGCATCTGTCTCCTCACTGCATATCCATTAGCGGGAGGATCGCACAAATAATAGGAGATGGGTGTCACATACCCATATTCAGTTAAATTCAATTCAATTTTATTTATAGAGTCAATCATAACAAGTTATCTCAGGACACTTTACAGATAGAGTAAGTCTAGACCACAATCTAATTTACAGAGATTCCCCCTATGTACATACAGGATATCTTGTACATGGCAAGCGTTTTTGGTCTCTGTGATTGTTCCTCCTGTCCATACTCATCCACAGTCCTAGTGCTGGGTTAAAATACATTCTTAAACTCAGGTGAATTTGAGGCTCGAGCAGTGGCTGTCTTTCAAAGTTATGAAATTCCTTCATTTTGAAATTTCGAAATATTATTTTTTTGGCATTCTACCTTAATTAGACAGTAAAACATGGGGAGAGAGGGGGATATGACTTGCAGCAAAGGTCTGACTGGGGACAATGGGGTTATTCTGTACATCAGTATGTGCCTTAACTATTAGGCTACCAGCGAACCCGCTTTTTTGTTTCTTGGACCGTTTTTCCTATCTGCCTTGCATTGGAGGGATAATGACACAACAAGGACATTTTGAGATTAACCCTTGTGTTGTCTTCCCGTTGACTGAACTTGCTGTCCTTCATAATTGAAATTTAACTTTTTTTGGTGCTTTTCCCGGCGTTTTTGTCCCTTTTTTGGATGCTTTTGACGTTTTTTAAAACGTTTTTTTCACTTATCTTAACGTCTTTTCTTTAAAGTCATGGTCAATAAACCTAATTTAAATGACATTATACCAAATTTAAAACAGAAATTATTAATTATTTGGACTATTAGTTAAGACCAGAGGATCACAGACTGTAAATAATCTTTTTTTTTTTTTTTTTTTAAATGTTGTATACAACGTACATCCGTGTGTATTTTTGAGCAATGTGGTTAAAAGAAACCCATATTTCTGATATTCAAAACTTATCAGATCTTGAAAACGGGTCAAATTTGACCCAAGGACAACGCAAGGGTTAAAACAATAGTCGAAAAATACCCACTAGATTTGTCTAACTCTTACTATGAAAGCCTCATATTAGCTTCAGTGGATTACTAGATTGTAAATCTGTAACCATATTTTCTTAATAAATTAACTTCTAAGTTTACTAATGTGCAGAGAAATTCACCTTTTCTTCTGATTACACACTATACATTATTTTCGTGGACTTGAATAGTCCTTTTCTTGTCATGGGCATTTTTTTCCTTCCTGTAGGATCTCTGATTCATATAGTGTAACTTTGCCCCAGCATGTTAGTAAAGGCAGTATGGGGTGTGTTGTCTCTTGAGTAGACAGTGAACAGAACTCTTGGAGGAATGGTGGACAATAGGTGCAAAATGGTACATCCCAAAATCTTCTCCTGAACCACAGAGAGCTAATTACTTAACATGACACCTTTCGTTATGTATGTATTTTTATCCTTTAACCCTCCATCAGCGAGACTGAGCATGGATGGCAGTGGAAGGGACAGAGATAGAGATAAACCACAGCAGTTGCTGCTGTATAATGACTCAGCAGTCTTTGTTCAGTTTGGAAAACTGAGCAACATTAGGAAGCCAACTTTCTGTCACCTCCAATTCCCTCTGTGATCGTACACTTTGCCTATCAATTTAGCTGATGAGTCAGTCCAGGTGTTATAGACATACTGTATAACATCTTGTCTGACAACTGCACAATTATAGAAGGGTAATTTGGGGATGGGTCTCCATGCAGAAAATCCAGACGTTATTGCTTGCCTTGGTAGAATACATGATCCTTGGTCAAAGTGAATCTTATTGGTGCAGTTGTCTGATAACACAAACAATGATATGTCAATAGCTACATTCAAATGCACATACTATTCTGGCTTTTGCACTTGTTTACATAGCTAATGAAAATTTATATTCCATGAATATTCCTGTTTACATGCAGCCGTGCAAAATAGGAAATTTATCAAAGTTTTCCACCGGTGGCAGAATTCTTTGACCGTGCGAACACAGCATCCCCCTCTATCAATCCTTCAACCAGCTTCTTGAAAAGGTCAGATTTGCGATGTTTGTGCATATCTGAAAACCTGTTTATACCCAAGTCTTTCATAATGTATAAAAGTAGCTGTGTTTCTCCTTCCGTCCAGAAATGTGGGGTTTTCTTTTGGCTATACATCTCTACCACAGCCGGCATATCCCTCATGTCTTAACTGGAAAATGCTATATTTAGAAAAATGCCGTATTCAAAATATATACGAACAGAATATGCTGTTTACATGACCTGTATCAAATTCGGAATAGTGTCATATTCTCAATAATAGTGAATATTAGTGTGCATGAAAACTTACTCAATGACAGCACCTGAATTGTGCGATCAGAGTCAGAGGAGGAAGAACTGATCATCAGCCTACATGTTTGTCATGTTTAACAAAGTCCCATCTCTATGTGAATCAGCACAAAGCATGCTACAAGGGTATTAAGGTAGTGTCATCCACACTGTGGAAAGCAGCTGGTGGAGTTCTATCCTGCTAACAAATGGTGGGAGAGGGATAAGGACATAGACAGTCTGAGATATACAGCACAAAACAAAGGGAGAAAAAGAGAGTACAATATTGTAATAATTTGGTGTCCTTTTTTATGACATTCTGAACAGGTAAACTTACATTAGACCATGGACAACATGCTTTGGTAATACTGTACTTGAATATGGACATGGCTATAATGCACATTTTAATTTGACAGAAAGAGGGACAGGGTGTAAAACAGAGTGAAAGAGAGAGCACACAACAGACAGAACTAAAACCTAAAACATATATATCCATTTAAAAAAAATGTGAAATGTTTAGAGATGTACTGATATGGAATTTCAGGGTGGGTAACAATAAACAATAATTATCCGTTTGTTGTGGTTGTTACCAATACGATAACTGATAATATTAATCTTACCATTACAAAACATGAAGAGGGAAATAAATGTATATTTTTAGATTGACAAGTTTATTTTTCTAATACAACACCAATATTTAAATAGCCTTCACTATCTCTAGAATAAAGAGTACATTAGTTATTGTTTTTTTCTTTTACATGTAGACTAATTCATGCCAGACCTTTTCCCCTTGATGACAAAATGTTGGACTAATGTTGCATGTCCCGGATGGCAGGAACAGCTGCCAGACGTAAATGTCCTGTTTAACAGGAGAAATGATGAGAGAGAAGTGTTTGCTGTTGTCAGACTGCAGAAGGATCGGGGCAGAATGGAATGGAGCAGTCCATGGGTGAAGGCCAGCTACTGGCCTGGACGCAAGTCCTCCAAACCATACTTATACACATTAATTTTTTAGAAATGTTTTCACTTCATGCACTGCGTGACACCATGTTGTGTATTAGACACCATTAGGGTCATATTATTGTTTGTTGTATTTATTGTATTTGTATAGTATTATACATGCTGTTTTTTTTGTTTGTTTGTTTATTCCTACCCTCTAATACGACCCATGGGAGCGTTTTTCAGCCTCATATTTAAACCACAGAACGTAATAGTTGTGGTTTTAAACACATCGTGAAAGTTGTGAAAAGGTTGCAGTTTGACAGTGAACAGAACTCTTGGAGGAATGGTGGACAATAGGTGCAAAATGGTACATCCCAAAATCTTCTCCTGAACCACAGAGAGCTAATTACTTAACATGACACCTTTCGTTATGTATGTATTTTTATCCTTTAACCCTCCGTCAGCGAGACTGAGCATGGATGGCAGTGGAAGGGACAGAGATAGAGATAAACCACAGCAGTTGCTGCTGTATAATGACTCAGCAGTCTTTGTTCAGTTTGGAAAACTGAGCAACATTAGGAAGCCAACTTTCTGTCACCTCCAATTCCCTCTGTGATCGTACACTTTGCCTATCAATTTAGCTGATGAGTCAGTCCAGGTGTTATAGACATACTGTATAACATCTTGTCTGACAACTGCACAATTATAGAAGGGTAATTTGGGGATGGGTCTCCATGCAGAAAATCCAGACGTTATTGCTTGCCTTGGTAGAATACATGATCCTTGGTCAAAGTGAATCTTATTGGTGCAGTTGTCTGATAACACAAACAATGATATGTCAATAGCTACATTTAAATGCACATACTATTCTGGCTTTTGCACTTGTTTACATAGCTAATGAAAATTTATATTCCATGAATATTCCTGTTTACATGCAGCCGTGCAAAATAGGAAATTTATCAAAGTTTTCCACCGGTGGCAGAATTCTTTGACCGTGCGAACACAGCATCCCCCTCTATCAATCCTTCAACCAGCTTCTTGAAAAGGTCAGATTTGCGATGTTTGTGCATATCTGAAAACCTGTTTATACCCAAGTCTTTCATAATGTATAAAAGTAGCTGTGTTTCTCCTTCCGTCCAGAAATGTGGGGTTTTCTTTTGGCTATACATCTCTACCACAGCCGGCATATCCCTCATGTCTTAACTGGAAAATGCTATATTTAGAAAAATGCCGTATTCAGAATATACGAACAGAATATGCTGTTTACATGACCTGTATCAAATTCGGAATAGTGTCATATTCTGAATAATAGTGAATATTAGTGTGCATGAAAACTTACTCAATGACAGCACCTGAATTGTGCGATCAGAGTCAGAGGAGGAAGAACTGATCATCAGCCTACATGTTTGTCATGTTTAACAAAGTCCCATCTCTATGTGAATCAGCACAAAGCATGCTACAAGGGTATTAAGGTAGTGTCATCCACACTGTGGAAAGCAGCTGGTGGAGTTCTATCCTGCTAACAAATGGTGGGAGAGGGATAAGGACATAGACAGTCTGAGATATACAGCACAAAACAAAGGGAGAAAAAGAGAGTACAATATTGTAATAATTTGGTGTCCTTTTTTATGACATTCTGAACAGGTAAACTTACATTAGACCATGGACAACATGCTTTGGTAATACTGTACTGAATATGGACATGGCTATAATGCACATTTTAATTTGACAGAAAGAGGGACAGGGTGTAAAACAGAGTGAAAGAGAGAGCACACAACAGACAGAACTAAAACCTAAAACATATATATCCATTTAAAAAAAATGTGAAATGTTTAGAGATGTACTGATATGGAATTTCAGGGTGGGTAACAATAAACAATAATTATCCGTTTGTTGTGGTTGTTACCAATACGATAACTGATAATATTAATCTTACCATTACAAAACATGAAGAGGGAAATAAATGTATATTTTTAGATTGACAAGTTTATTTTTCTAATACAACACCAATATTTAAATAGCCTTCACTATCTCTAGAATAAAGAGTACATTAGTTATTGTTTTTTTCTTTTACATGTAGACTAATTCATGCCAGACCTTTTCCCCTTGATGACAAAATGTTGGACTAATGTTGCATGTCCCGGATGGCAGGAACAGCTGCCAGACGTAAATGTCCTGTTTAACAGGAGAAATGATGAGAGAGAAGTGTTTGCTGTTGTCAGACTGCAGAAGGATCGGGGCAGAATGGAATGGAGCAGTCCATGGGTGAAGGCCAGCTACTGGCACATTAATTTTTTAGAAATGTTTTCACTTCATGCACTGCGTGACACCATGTTGTGTATTAGACACCATTAGGGTCATATTATTGTTTGTTGTATTTATTGTATTTGTATAGTATTATACATGCTGTTTTTTTTGTTTGTTTGTTTATTCCTACCCTCTAATACGACCCATGGGAGCGTTTTTCAGCCTCATATTTAAACCACAGAACGTAATAGTTGTGGTTTTAAACACATCGTGAAAGTTGTGAAAAGGTTGCAGTTTGGTTATGTTTAGGCACCAAAACTACTTTGTTAAATTTAGAAAAAAAGATGGTGGTTTGGGTTAAAATCAGACGTTGCAGATCTGACTATTCTGTGTGGGTCAGATAATTCATAGATGCAAATTCATAGTTGCCTAAAGCCCTTGGACTCCGCTGTTTAGAAAGGCTGTACGTCTTTTACAATAAACTGGCTAGCAGTTTAGTATAAGTACATTATGTGATCATTTCTATTTATACGTCTCCTCCACTGCATTTCAGAGGAAAATGTTGGACGTTTCACTCCAGTACATTTATGTGGCGATATTATTAGCAGGGTTCCCGCACATTTTCATGAACAAAATTTACAAACTTTTCCATGACAGGACCCATGAAGTTTTCATGATGATTCACAACGTATAACACAAACAGAACTGCAGAGTATACTTTACTCCAAATGTTAATTATTGTATACAAATTAACAGCAACCTTTATCAATCTCAAACAGAACCCTGTGTTAGTTACTTTACAGTTTAAGATTTAAAATTCAACATAGGATACACTCATGAATTATCACTGCTGTTAGTTCAAATGTGGCATCTCCCATGAGTCACACAGTAACAGCCGGCCTTTGGCAGCACCCTGTTTTTCCCCGGCTGACTTCACCATCGACTGTTTTGCTGAAGAAGCTAAATATGAGAGCACAAAGGGTTATGTTGTTCTGAAATCTATGTTAGCCTATTGCACTTTACATTTGCATAACAATATCAAATGTTTTAGAGACAGTGCTTATACATACTGAAGCACTACTTAAGGCTGTGTGGGCGTGCAGGTTGCCCTCTCTCTAAGCAGCTCGCGTGTTCCAGCCTTTATGAATATAACATCTATTGTGGATTATATAAACTCTCCACACTCTGCATATTGTCTCCAGAAGAAAATGAGTCTTTGTAATCACTGTGTAAAGTTTGTCTTTACTTTTTCAACTTAATGCACTCATCTTTTTAAGTTAACTTTTTCTGCTGAATGCTCATTTTCAACAAACCAATAGAATGGACCAACAGATCCCGTTGCTCTGGACGGAGGATATTAGAAGCACTTTTCCGGTGAGCGCTGAGCGTTACTGCGCAGCCTCCAAATGAGAGAGACGATGTAAATCTGATGTGAGCAACCTGTCTGAAAGTTGTAAGTCTTCTGGTAGCTGTTCCAAGAGAAATCTCAATCATTCCGAATCTTGCAGAGACGGAGAGTGTAGGTATATGTAAGGAGATAACATAGGCACAGGCTAATTATTGCTGACTTACATTCTAGTTAACATTAGTAATTAAACTTAAACAGCTAATGTAAGTCAAAACTGCCTGCGAGCTTCTCCTGTACTATACGGTAATTCCTCTATGCGACAGTAAGTCGCGTGGTTATGACACAATCGTTAGCCTATTTTTACAAAAACGTCTACTACGGCGCCATAACGTGAGATACAAGGTAATGGAGCCTTTTATACATAGTCGTGTTTCTTTAGAAATAAACAATGGACAAATAGAGTCTTTAAACACTTCAGATGTAAAGTTATTCGCTATCAAAGTGACGTCAAAATGAATGGCAGTCAATGGGATGCTAACGGGGGGTGAGTGGTTGTTAGCATCAAAATTGCGCCATAGGATCTACGGGTTGTGAGGAGAAGCTTACCCCCTTGAGTGAATTACATCCTCAACCACAAAAGAAGGTCTCATCAGAAAGGGAACCTTCCAACGTATGAAGTAAAAAGTGCCAGAAAAAGGTTCCAAGGGCTCCAGTTTTGTGACAGCACAAAAACTCGCCCAAGCATTGCCATGACAAGTAATCATTCTCGAGAAATTGAAATATTGCTATAACCATCTGTTTGGTTTTTTCCCCAATCAGGAGGTAGAGGGAGAGGTACAAAGACATTCAAAACAGGGAAGCTCAAAGTAAGATTATTAGTATTTTTCTAAAAATGTAGTTTTTGATGTTGCCCTGAAAATAGACATCCAATCTTTCATTTAAGCATTTGAACTTTTATTTTGATAGTGGATAGTAGAGAGGAATTTCAACAAAGTGTGTGTGTGTGTGTGTGTGTGTGTGTGTGTGTGTGTGTGTGTGTGTGTGTGTGCGTGCTGGTTGAGAGAGAGAGAGAGAGAGAGAGAGAGAGAGAAACACGGTGGATGAGCCTCAGAGCAGACAGCTGTTAGCAATCGGAACAGAGAAGAAATTAGCAGTAATGTTGTGAAGTGGTAGTAAATGCAGTGTAGTGTTCAATATTTACTACAGTTTACAGTTTTGATGCTAACTTTAAGATGATGGGGATAAACACAGCCGAGTTGTCCAAAACACTGCCAATCAGCGAAGAAATATGATGTCACAGAATGTAATGTACGGACATGGCAAGCCCAAAAAGTGCATCTTAAAAACTGTAACATTCAAAGAAATGCACACCGTGGTCCCCATAGTTGCTGCTTCCGTGAGATTGACCGGAGGGGTTAGTGAATATGTGATTGAAAAACAAAATGAGGGACTGATTTCAAATAAATATATTTTTTTCATGTAAACACGATTTGGTCCTCATTAGTCTTGCTTTGCCAGACCATCCACACGCTGCGGAGCAGAGGAGGGTCTGGCTAGTCCACATAGCATTCTGGGATGGGAAACAAAACGTGCTCTGGTTTATTGCCATTTCTTTAAACCAATCATACCACAATTACACCGCACGGAGCCGCTGTAAAATAGTCGTGCAACAGAAAACTCAGATTAGACAGATAGTCTAGCTAGCTGTCTCAATTTAACATGCAGAGGTCTGAGGAGCAGTTAACCACAGTCCTCATAAATCCACCGGAGTTTAGAATTCCAACAAAAAGAAAGCGGAAGGAAGCGGACATCGGCGAAAGTGCATGCATCAAGCGGAATTTCCTGAGGCACCAGAAGCAATCCCGGAAGTGGAACGTCAAGGATATAGACTAAGTCCTCATAAAGTCTTTACCAAGAAAAGATGAGTCTTAAAAAGGAGGGGGGGGGAGTGTTCCAATAATCGGGGTCGTCTTACATTAGTGGTTATTTACAGTATATTTTAATGACAGCTGATATCATTGGAAAACAGTTCCCAAAAACCAAAATATCTATTTGCGTTACTTTGCTTGGTGTCCTGAGGGCCCAAACACCTCCTGTCGTTTATTCATGTGAAACTAACAGCTTTGCCCTGGCCAATCACTGATGAGAATTACCACAAATTGACCTCTAATAGACCACAAAAGCAAAGTTTGCCACACATTAAGGCGGCGATAAAGAAAGCCCAAATAGTTGCTATTAAGATTGGCACATGAGCTTGACGTTCATCTCTACAATGACATGCTTGAATAACTGTCATGATGGCAACATGGCATAAACACCAGATGTCTGAACAGATGAGGTTTTTCCCCAAGAAAGACAAGTGGGTGAAAATATGGGTGTATTTTGGAGTCAGAGTTGCTGCTGCCTGCTTTTGTACCTTCTTTATCTCTAATGATCTCCACCAGGAGAGCAAAGCCACTTCAAAATGACTGACGTGTGAGCAGGAGGGATTTGATCAGAGCACCACGACAGCATGTGATGTGCCAAAAATGCTGCTATCAATAAGCAGCGCAAAAAAACTGCTTACCCCCCGAGGAATTGAAAGAAAATGCAAATGTTTCCTGATGGATACTGAACAAAGCGCAGTTGTGTGATGTTTGGCTGTGTTGATGTGAAATAAACTCACCTAAGACCATCTTGTCAATTTGACCTTGGCCTGTCAGATCTGAATATCTCCATGTAAACAAGTAACAGCTGCTGCTGTGGGTCTAAAGTCAATGAGAAGCAGAACACAAATATCTCTAGAGACTTTTCAAACTGCACACCTCATATATTTGGTGCTTTAGCTAGATAAACCAGGAAAAGTACACATTTATTACGAGAGAGTCAAAGCCTTTACCATGGAGTAAACATAGTATATGTATTTCATTAATGTCAATTAATAATATTATATAACCAAGACAGGCTTTCTACGGTCAGAATAAGTCCATTCAGATTCACTGTTTACCATGCCCAGAACTATACTTACAGTACAGGGGAATGTATTTTCTTGAGCATCTTAATAAAGCACTGGCCAAACACTCAATTATTTAATTGGCATTAGCAGAAGGCAACCAGTGCATTTATTTCAGTAACCAGGTTATTTTCACTAAATAGAAATAACCAGATTTCTTAAATATGTAAACTAAAGAAAAATAGTTCATTATGACTGTTGTTTTATTTTCATAGCTTTGGCCTTCCGTGTATCTGTGGTGTAGCCAGACCTTACTCCACGGCGCTGTGGAGATCAGTCTGGCAGTTCGAGACTATCTACCCCCCCGCCATGAAGGGTGAACTTAGCTACAGAGAAACCTTTTTTTGTATCAGGCCGTAAAGTTGGGCCTTTTAACATGGGGGGTCTAGGGGGATTGACTCCCTTTTGCAGCCAGCCTCAAGTGGCCATTTGAGGGAACTGCAGTTTTTGGCACTTCCACATTGGCTTCATTTTTCAGCACTGGAGGTTTCATCTTGGCATAAACCAATATCAACCCCCCATTACAGGGCTACGTGTACAGTATACTCATACATTGGAGCTACAGCTACATCCAGGTTACTAAAGTGTTTGTGGGAAATGCAAACACAATAAATTAATGAGTGCCAAAATGGTGACAAAACAAAATTTGCACAACCAATTTAAATCCAGCAAAGACAGTGAGTTCTATAATCACAGCCAAAAATGAACTAACGGGGGAAAAAACAACACCAAACTTTGTGGTGCAAGAACAGTGACAAGAAGATACATCAAGAAACAAGAAACATCAGACCAGGTTGACTGCAGCATACATTAGTCATAATGTAGATTATTCATCTTGTCCAGAAGCTAAATTTCACTTTCAAAAAGCTCCATCCATAAGAACCACCATGCAATTACAGCATGTACCAATATTCTAAGTGATTTGTACCATTATTCAAAGTGATTTGAAGTAGCTGCTTCTGTACATTTGTTGTTCATGGAAAATTTATGGAATTAAGACACAATTCCGAATCCTCGAAGCCTCTTTAAATTGCTAATTGCGAGTAATTACAGTCTGCCGATTCAACCTGTGAGTAGGTAATGGGGGTCTCTGTGTGGGCGGTAATACAATGTCCCAGTTATTAAATGCTGCACCGTTCTCCTCCCTTGACATTCACCTTCCTCACTCAGGGGGTGTAATAAGCAGGCCTACTTTTCAGAGATGTCTCCCTTTATTCACATTGACCACAAAAGTGCTGCTATAAAGTCATTTAAGAGGGTATTTTATTTTTAGGATTCAAAATTGAATTGGGTTTGTCAACAGAAATTATGTTTAATTAAGTATTAAAGAGTAATCATATTACTGAAGGTTATTACCGTAACTGTATGCTTTATTGACATAGTATTATGAGCTATACAGGCAACAATAGATAAAAACATTTTTATTCATGTTTTACTTTTTCAGCTCTTTATTTCAGCTTCACAGCGCTGGAATATTTCAGAATGTGGTCATCTGTGTTGCTGTGAACACTTTTCAGTGTGTATCAGTGTTCTCTGAAGAGCCTAAGGTATGGCTGTACTACACCAAGTATAGAGTAGGACATTCTGAAAATGACTGTCTGTAGTTTCTTGGCTTCTTGGATAATCGTGGTCTTCATGGACGTTTTCTGATGCCCCTGTGGAAGAATGTCACTGTCTGTCAGTGCCTTCCAAAACTGTTACAAGCGGCCATATGATTCATGATGTCAATGATTCATATGACAGTTTGCTGATCTGCCACCTGATATTGTACACATTTCGATATGGCTGTATGCACTGCAAAACAAGTAATACTACTGCCTTATGCATTTGTGAAGTTAAAACAAAAGGAGTTGTTTTAAGAAAACAAATACTCAGTAACAATGTCCAGTTTAACATGCGTTTCAGTTTTAGAATTGTACTTTTGCCTTTATTTTTTGACTGTTGTGAATATGTTACAAATTGTGACAATCTTTTCCTCATCCCTTCTTCTGGTGGCTACACCTTATCAATCTACTCTCACGTCATCTTAATGAATGGAGCGATTGTTAGAAATGTATATATCCTTGTGTGTCTCATTAAATCTTTAGAACATTATGAACTGATCCCTGCTTCATGTCATTGTGTTGTCCGAGATCTCGTAATTGCTTTCAGAATCAACTCACAGAGGTCAAGCCAGTACATGATAGGATACAAACCACAAAACAATTGTGAGCGGATTGTTTCCTAACAATGACAAATGTGTAATTTCTATGAGTATGTGCAGAGACAATCAATAGCAGTTATTACTATGCTTTTTGTTTTTTTTCGAGTCACAACAGTGCAAATTAATGTGTAGGATTATTCACAACAGTTATATGAGTGCACCAACATGCAGATGGTGGGATGGTGGGCTTTACAGGCATGCCAACAAGCTCTTCAGCTATGATTCGACACAACAGAGACCAATATTGAACTTGGCCTTGGTTTCAGCTGTTTCAGATCAGGGTGAATGCTTTGCTGTGCTGGGACGGCTGAATGTGGCCTCCTTCTTACATTAAATCTGACCCCGCTGTGGCTCGCCACCAAAATGCCAGCAAGGATGGTAGCTAATTGGCGGCACCTTGAGCTCGAGTGAACGTGCTTGTTGCTGAAGCTCGGGGTGTGTGCCAGGCTGGCAGGCTGCTGGTTGGCCCAAACAGGCCAGATGCTGACTGACTGGTGGTGTGCTGGCACTGAGTGATGACAGTGCAGGTGTTGGGCAGACTGAATTACACTTTGAGTACATGTTGGAACATGTTTCCATAGCTGGCTGGATTTTCTGGATGCTAATTATAACAGAGCTTGACCTTCCACCTCTCTTCCAATGAGTACAAGTATTATCTTCTACCACAAAACCAGTGTGTGCCTCTCGCACAATCATAGTTAATATAGATAATAGTTAGTATACAGTATAATATTAATTGTAGTTTTATATTTGAGATCATTGCATGCTAATTATGTTTTGTGTCACATGCTGTTTGATGCTGGCACAAAAAACTATCAAAGTGAAACTTTTTAAATTGTATTATTTCTAACCCTGTTTTTGAAGACTGGTTATAATTCTCAAAAACTCTAGGAGTTTGAGTTAGCTGCAACATTTCTGGTTGTCATTTTGGTCAAGGACTGATGACAAACTTTATGAATGTGATTCAAATGCTATATTTAAAATACACTGGAGGCCACATTTTTGTAATCTAATGATTGAAAAGTCTTTTTGTGACTACGATGTAATTATCAACCACACAAAATAAAGTCTAAAATGTAGAAAGAAAAGATAATACAGCATAAACTGGGGCTGTTATTGGTACTGACTTTCTACTTCTGCTGCATCCCCATTATATACTGAAAATATTCCAACCAGTTCTCACCCCAACTCATTAAATACTGACGCTTGGTCAGTGGCTCTCAGCGTCGGATACAGATGCAAAAATCCCCCTTTAGCGTCTGTGTGGGATGTAACGAGCAGAGCAGCAGCTCTACTTTCACCCAGGAGACCGGGGTTTGTGTCCCTTTCTTGTCCCACGTGTCAGATTTTGTAACCTCACCCACAATTTTTTCCTAACTGTCCCGTTTTTGTGCCGCATACAAGTTAAACGTACGTCCCACCCAAAGCGTCAAAAAGAGTCCCAACCAAGCATGTCTAAATATGATGCCAAAGGTGAATTTTTGCATTAGTAACAAACGCCAAAGGCACCTGACCGAACGTTGCTTTTTGATGCACTGGGAGTGAGAATGTGTTGAGTATACATTATGCGCCATGTAATAATCATCATAGGATAACTAGATATGAAAAAAATCTAACTATTTTGCACTACTAGTAAATTTTATAATACATGCAGCGAAAGATGTCGAAAAGTTGCTATGGTATGCTGTGTTTGCAGTAAACGAGAAACCAACACAGTTTACTGGCAACAAGTCCTCCGAACCATACAACCATATACAGTGCTGCTCATAAGTATTCATACCCATGCTAAAGTTGACTAAAAAGAGGAATAAAAAAATCATCTTTTGGAAATTGATCTTAATGCCTTAATTAAAAAATGAGGAAAAATCCTACCTTTTAAGGACACCATTTTTTTTTGTGAATGAATAATGTATTGTAAATAAATAAATGTTCTTCCTTAAAATACAGGGGGCAAAATTATGTTAAATTCCCATAGAGGAAGGCAGATTTTTATTTTTAAAGGCCAGTTATTTCATGGATCCAGGATACTATGCATCCTGATAAAGTTCCCTTGGCCATTGGAATTAAAGTAGTCCCACATCATCACATACCCTTCACCACACCTAGAGATTGGCATGGTTTTATTTCAGTTAGCCTAATAGCTAACTGAGCTAAGATCCATATCAATGCAAATCAAACCAGCTATTAGGCTAACTTGCGGTGTTAGCGCAAACCCATTTTAACGCCATCAATTTTTTTTATCGCGAGATTAACGTTCTTTTTGGCCTAGCAAACTTCGTAGTTTTTTTCACATGCTGTTGCAACAACCAGTAACGTTAGAAAAACTACAACACCACAAACGGAAACAAAACAACAGGCACGCCGCACACACTTGTTTGGGCTTGCGAGCCGACCAAAGAGTAGTAGGTTAACGGTACGTTTTGAGTGGATGGCGAGCGCGAGACACCGAAATGGATGCCAATAATTCTGAATGGAAAGTTTACTTTTAAAAAGTTGCCGAATGGTTCCACTGACAAGCCCAAAGTGATCTGTGTGTTTTGTCGTTGTGAACTGAGCTATCATCGCAGCACGTCCAGTCTGAAATACCACTTGATGGCCAAGCACACAGCTGATGTGAATTCTTCACCCCCTCGTCAAAGCCAGGCGACAAAAGCACAAAGCAAGCCGATCCACTTTTCCATGTTGATAAGAGCATTAAAATGAGAAAAAAATAATTGGACAAAAAGAAATCTAGGGATATTTAGAATAGATAAAATTGTGCGATTAATTGCGAGTTAACTATGACATTAATGCGATTAATCGCGATTAAATATTTGAATCGTTTGACAGCACTAGTAAAGATACAATACATTTGCCAGTGAGCATCAATCAAACTGTGACCTAAGCATGCCACTGTCAGTTAAACTTCACAAACAAAATATATATAATGTGAAGAATATAATTAACACAAGGTCCACTTGTTTTGTATTCCCAAAGCTTTCAAGCACATCTTTTGGCCTCCCTTAGTGGATGGAGTTACTCAGTTGTCAAGGTGGTGGTTTAGGGTTAGGGTTATCATGTGACCCAAGTATGTGATTTAAAACATTAGCAGACTGAGAACAACGGATCAAAATATGTAGGTTGTTTGATGCAAACTAAGCAAACTCCATCTGCTGAAGAGGATTGTGAGATGCTGTTAAAAACTCCAGAAAGAGCTAGTCATCAGTTCTTGAGTTGAGATTATTTCTCCAGTCCTGCGAATCCTGAGACAGTAGCAAAGGCAGAAGAGGTGTAAGAAGGTAGGTTGGGTGCATGGTTGAGTGTAAGAAGTATGTGACCTCAACACCAGGAACAAACACTGATCACCAAAACTAAAACAAAACACTAATCTGAGTTATTTTTGGAACAATGACATAAGGCATTTTGGAAGCTGACCAAGATCTAGTTTGTCATTTACGTATGAGGATTTACTGGCCCATCACAAGTCAGATCAAAATGAAAACAAGTATAGATAGTTGTTGAAGCACTCTGAAATACAGTATATTCATTTGCTCTGGCTGCACAATGAGGTGCTTTATAATGCTATATATATGATACTATAACAAAATCAGGGAGAATGCCTTTTACTGACGTTTTACCACATAAATTCCCCAATCTTTTCTAAATATGTTAAATTGAGTGTTATGTAAACCCTCTTTGAGAAAGTGCTGTTACAGAATGGATGTTTTACTTTTACATTTTTTCCTTCACTTTTTTTCTTCTGAGCTCTCCTCCAAAATGTGCCCATGCATCACAAAATAACCCTTTTAGAGGCAATAATGGGCTATTATTACAGTGAGAAAATGTCCTTTTCTGTTGCAATAATTTAAAAAAGTATAACAATAGCCTGTTTCTGTCCCTCTCTCTTTCCACATTTCTGCCTTCTGGAGAGAAACACAATCTGCAACTCCCTTCCACTGCAGTGGTAATCATCTTTAATTATCCATATTATCATTTTTACAAGAAAACCAAAAGCTGTCCTTTCAAACCTCAAAAGCCTGTCATCGAGCACCTGCTATTTTCACATGACTAGACCATGCCTCTGGCATTTCTGTCTTTTCTATTCAAGATTTTGTCCTGCTGAGTAAAAACATCCTCTTTGTCAGGCTGGTATGTTAATGACTGACTGCTGGACCTGTGACCAAATTATAGAGCTGGAAAAGTGCTGTGCTCCGCAAGTATGTCAGAAGTCAGGCAATTAGAAGAGTCTGTCTCACTTCAGGCAGGTGTGTGGACGGCTAAACTGAAGTCAGGGCTCTGGCTCTATAGTTTTTTTATATTATTACATTACCCTACAATCTCATAAAGGCAAGAAAAGCCCAAAAAATAATCTTAAAAAACTTTTAACCTTGTAAATGCAATGCTGTTCTGAAACCACCAGGTTTCAGATGTCAGAGTTTAGGCTAATGCAACGGACTATACTTCACTTGTTAAGCAACGGTTTCTCTATCCGGGTCCAAGTGGATTCCTTCACACCTTTTTCAAACCATCAGTCCTCTCTGTATAAAACATGTACCTGGTGTTCCTCAAAAGTGTCCTTTATCCTTCAGATGTAAGTAAACTGCTGAGTCGTGACATGAAGTGTTGGCCTTTCACAAAAGGGATGACCCTAACGACGTGTCATCACAACAGCCACGAGCACTTATGAACAAAGGGGTATCATTCATCTTGACGACGACTCCAGAGAGGTAAAATAGCTGGGTTTTCCTACCTTTCAGTAAGAACTTAAGACGTCTCTCGGATGAGAGACAAAATGTCTTCGTAAACTTTTAACCAAATCCAGTTTCCCTCGACTTAAACCTTCCTTGGATACTCTTTTGAAACATTTCATCTAGCTGCAAACTACAGGCCGGCGAGAAAATTATAGGAGAATCCTGAATAAATGAGTGGAGAAACATGAAACAATGCAGATTCCTCCATGTTGGACATGGGATCTCAGAAAAAAAGTTGTGAATCATATGCTTTGGCCTTCACAGTCACCAGATCTCAACCCAACTGAACACTTCTATGGATAGATACATTTTGGAGCGATCATCATCATCATCAAAACACTAAATGAAGGTATATATTTTGGAAAAAATGTTTTTCATCCCTTCAGTAGAGTTCCACACACTTGGAGACTCTATGAAACTATTATTACTTATGTTGTTTTTTTGTCACTCATTGGTGTATTGTTTAGTTTGAAGTATTGGTAAAGTATGGAGTCAGAGCATCTTACAAACACAAAGGTAACAGATAATAACCATCTCCATCATTAAACTTTGATTGAACTTCAGTATCTATAATTGTGTATCCAATGCCTCAAATGCTTTGCATCACCTGTCCTCGAGACCCCCACCACTGTCTTTGACCTCCACTACGTTGCCATGTGTTGAGTGTTTGTTGTGCAGCATGGCCCATTTCCATTGAATTATCCTAATTGAACCACAGGAGCATTGCTGGTTGTAGTACACTGAGGAAACCGATCAGCTGGGGACATTCACACTGTCCTCCATACCATCCCCTGGCCATCCTCGAACTGTCCTACTGTTTACTATTCCACTTCCACTCTCAGCAGGGACCACAGATGGAAGCCATTTTCAGCGCCTTTCCTCCTAGCTCCCCTCGCCACACAACCAAAGTCATTTGCACTACAGAGACATGTTATAAAATGGGGGAGAAGACATGTTTAAAATATCCCCCTGCTTGAGCACGGCTCCATCCAGATTCCCCAAAGAAATTAAAAACGGCCTAACTGGCGGCTTGTATCATGTCCTCATCCATGCTCCTACGCAATTGTGACAGTCCCCACCGGACACTGACATACATGGGTGCTTTTTAAGTTCACAATGCTTCAAATGAAGGGGTGGGAAAGTGAGCACTCTCATGAGAAATAAAGTAGAGGAGGAGGAGGGTAGAGAAATATAGCGCCATTTTATGGGAGAATCTGAAGGGGTTGCTGATTTTTATTCCTGCTTTTACACTAAAGACACTTATTTTTTAAATTAAATAATCTGCTAGTGGGATTAGTGACCACCTGTTTCCACTACAAATCAACTTGTTGTCAAGATTAATTTCAACTCAAATGTCTTTATACCAACGAATACAGCAAAATAGGTAATTTGTTATTTCTTCCAAAACCACCAATATGGCCTTTACTTAAACAATTTATGTGAATGTTTTCTGATCCATCACCTCTACGGAAAAAAAAGTTTTAAGTTTAGGCAACTAATGCCCCTATCAGACATATACCTTGTTATATAAATGTGATGGCAATGTTAGATGTGATGTGAGTAAGTGCCCAAGTTACTTTGAAGTACAAAACCATTAACATTTCTGTAAAACACCGGTCGAGTCTGGCTTGATAAATATCAGATTAACATAAAGACTGCAGCAGCACACGGTCAAACACACAGATATTAAATGAAGAACAAAGAGCACTGTGTTAAATGTAAGGCCGGAAACACACCGCGGAAGCGCCGAGAATAGCCACAAGGCGGAGCTATTTTCATTTCGTCTGGCCACGCTGGCTGCGATCCGGCACCAAGACAGGCAGGTAATCACATACAGGAAGGCTGCAGTGCAGCCAGATACTTCACAAAAACATAACAAATTTCAAAACACCCAGGTTTATGTTGATTTTGGCTGTCTTGACTTCTCAGCTGTGTCTACGTGATCAGGGCAGGCACACAGAGTGAGAGACCAACGGATGGACAGTCAGAGTGACAAACCGACTGGGAGGGAGGGAGACAGAGACAGAGAGAGAGAGAGAGAGAGAGAGAGAGAGACTGAGAGAGACGTTCTGTAGAGTGGAGAGGAGAAGGATCGCTTTGTGACCGGCGCGGAGAAATGTGCGGCTGGTATACACAGCCAGGTGCGCAATTGGGCATGAATCTATGCTTCACGGCGGTGTGTTCCCAGTGCAACATGTAATTATCATCTTCTAAACTGTTGTTCTCCACCAGTGACATTGCTCCATGTTGCAGCCTAGGTGCCAAATAGTGTGCCACATTTGTGGCTCTTTCTGTAACAGTCATGTCATGGCTGAAAAAAGCCATTTCAGAACACATACCATCAAAAACGAAAAAAAAGCAGAATCACCAAAATCTATAACTTTTAATCACTGGAAGATTGTTTACTTGATCTTAAGTAAATGGATAAAAAAATAGACAATAGGCTATAGTTGTTTGCAGTGTAACAGTAGTGTATTTCTGAACTGTACATCAAGCCTTAGTCATTTCCCTAATGGCCAGCAGGGCAGAGGATGGGCCAGGCTCCTGAGCTGAAGTAGATCTGAAGTAAATGACAAATGATTTCTGCTGAAAGTTAGCTGGCATCATCCACAGGCTCTCTCTTTGTAGCCTCCTGTCTCTCTTGATAAGGCAGCTTCCACTAATCCAAACATAATAATGACAAGTCTCTCCCTTTTTTCACTCAACAACACATACTGTTGTTTATCAGAGATTTTCTGATCTTACTAGCAGTTCAGCTGTGTGGGTGTGTCCATTATTATATACTGAAAGCAAGCAGAGTTAGAACAGAAAACCTGTTGTACACATTATTCTGTGTATTAGTTCTGTAGGGTGTTCACACCAAAGACTCCTTGCATTGTAAAAAGTGAAGCCAAAATATCATGCATATGGGCGCTGCCATCTTGTAATTTTGGGGCCGGAGTCTGTGCAGCAGTGATCAGGCCCATACACCCGCCCGACCAATCGTAAGTCAATCACAGCTGTCAATCATGTCGTTTCACCACTATTTTTATAGCATCCAATAACTAATAAAAACTGATCAGAAAAATTAACACTTGAACAAACATCAGCGTGATCAGAACTACCTAAAATGACAGAAACCATATTTGGGAAAAACATCTTTGACGTGTACTTTCATTGTTTAGCTTGGCCCATGTCCCATCTACTAACATGGAGAGGGCGGGATGTATGACCTATACTGCAGCCAGGGTAGATGTTTTGGCTTCACTTGTACTGTCTGTGCATCTACACTGGAGACATAGATGTTGGTGTGAAAAATATGTTTGAGTGTTAATGGAGTTGTCTGCGGCGAGCTTTACTACACTGTAGCGACTATATAAACAAAAGTCATCTAGATGATGATGCAATAGTACTCGGGCACGGTACGAATTAATCGCACCTAATATGTAAACACCCTAAATGGTCAAGAAAAAAAAACTAAAGTGAAGCCAGGCACCACATTCAAATCATGGCAAGTGAGCAAAATGTATGCTATTGGCAACCATGTGTTAGCCTCTAAAGATAACTGATTTACACAATGTATCATGTGTTTGTTTTTTTTATCTCTACATGAACAGAAATGTTTTGTAGTTATGTGGTGGAGTTATTTCTTGAGGACCATCAATGTATGCAGGCTAGCTGTTTCCCCATGCCTCCTGTCTCACAAAGACAGCAAATGTTGAACTACTCCTTTAAGGACTAAAAGTCAAGGTACATTCTAGTCTTCCTGGTTCAAACATGTTGCAAACCTTGGCTCACATCCCCATGACTATTTGAATATACACAATTGGTGACCTCCAGAATGCATGCAATGTGTGGGTGTTTATTGTGCAGCGTAGCCCATTTCCATCTAATTCTCCTAATTGAACCACAACAGCATTGTTGTTACAGAAAACACGTAGGACACTGGGGAGGTTCACACTGGCCTCCATAACGATCTCAGACTCTTTATGAAATCCCCTCCCCAGCGTTTCCAAACTCAGAGGAAGTGAAGTGGCAGACAAATGGAGCGGACAGTCGATGGTGGTGACAAGCTGACATCTGAGAGGTGACGGCGTGTCAGTGAATATATTTACACACGCGTAGGAAGCATGACAGTAGAGCAATTCAGTTGACACTACGAGCCAGCATAGGAGTGACTCTGATGTGATCCATTGAACACGCTAACAAAATGCTGCCATCTTCCATTTATACAAAACACGCCACATAGCTTCATCACTCAGGTCCTGGTATTCTGCCAGCAACTCAGTGCTCACTTTGAAAAACATGGGATCACTTCATTCATTTTGCAATGTGGCAGATAGGTCTATTAAAAAGGTTTCCAACAATGTTGATAAAAAAGGTAATTCTGGCAGCATTACTTTAAAAATATAATTCCAGTTGCACATTAGTAGTATATAATGCCATTTCTAGGAAACACAAGAAATTGCTGATAACTGATGTGCCAACCATGAAGCAAAAGGCATACAATTGTCCTATTTCCCAGTGTTGATGTGCACCACACAGTTGTGTATCCTGACCAACCTACAGTACAATAATATCCGTGTTCCACACCACCCTGTCTGTCCACGTGTTTTGACACACATGTGCCAGTGGTGTGTTGCCGTTAAAGAGACTAGCCTGATCTTAGGACTCAATAGACAAAAGAACTCAATACTAGACAGAATCAGGGGTTAAAGTGGGCCGGAACAATCTCAATTAATAAGTAAATCAATCTAATTGGCATACGTCTGTGTTTTCCGTTTGTTTAATTTTTTAAGTGTAATATCTAACATAACGTCGTACTTTACTATTAGTTTAATTATACTTTTATTAAGACGTTTGACAAATACAAAAACTTGTAACTTTCACAACAGCCTAAACTACATTCAGACACCAGCTAATTTTCTTGGGTTTATGTCTCCATTGTTAAGTTAGCGTAGTGCCTTTTTATCACCGCAGACTGATTCAAAGAGACAAACAATAAATCCTGCGATGAAGAGGAGGTCATTTGGAATATGATGCCAATCACAGCTCAGGTTTCATACATACATTTGCATGCTAAATGAGGCGTGAATCAACACTTTCCCTGACATCTTCTGAACTGCACTCACACTTAGCTAACAACGAAAATTGAGTTCAAGCTGTAACTGCTCGAGTGAACGGCAGCACATCAGATGGTCCCGTCTTCATTGGGCAATTTACCACAGGTCCTGGGTGAGTACAACTGAATTAGCATATTGAGAGGGGTGAGGTAAAGTGTTTGAGATGAGAGGAAATGACAAAGAGTGAGTTTGAGAGTTACAAACTGCTGTGAAATGTGGATAAGATGCAAAAATAGTACAACAACATGACAGTCTTCCATATGCTGCGCTAAATACGCTCACCGCATCCCACAGTCTGTGAAATAATTAACAGTTTCATTATTGGCAAATGCTGTCGACAGGACATTACAGGGAATGCATTTGAAAGCCATGCTTCCCTGCAGGCAGCTAGCTGTGATGCTAAATCGCAAGGCACAGGGGGGAGCAGTGAAACTGATCACGCTACGAAAAGGAGCTGGGAAAGAGAGCGTGCACAGGAAGACGAGATGATAAGCACTGTTTACAGTACACCGTTTAGAAGAAGAAATAAATGTGTCAGAGTTACTTTTTTTTTCTGCTAGGTTGGTGGCTCTCTGCTGGACGGCGCTCACAGTGGAGAACTACGTGATATATGCCGCTATATCGATGAGGACTTCTGGTGTGAGATGAGAGTTTGCCAGGCAGGCACACAGCTCACAACCTGGATGCGGCGGGTGGAGACAGGCTCGGACATATGATCCGTGGACAGCTGCGAATTTTTACCGGTTGTGCGGACGTGCAAGCTGTTCCAGGAAAGTACGACCAGTACAAGTCCGCAGCTGTCTTCAGTCGCAAAGTGCAAGAAATTTGTCAGAGCGTCCTGGACGGGTGAACTGGGACTCCGTTGCCTGCTTGTCAGTTCACAGTTAATAATCGATTAACGACGGGTCGGCTATCGGTCAGAAAAAAAAAACCAAATTAGCATTCTTGGTGTGGACACCTAGTAGAATAGCCAATGCTTATGCTAGTGCTAATGGGGATCCAAAGAAAGAAAGAAAGAAAGAAAGAAAGACAGGCTATAATTCATCTTGTCAGGCCTGCTGACACTGAAATGCTTACAGACTAAACATTTTTTCCTCTGCACATAGGGACTACCAGAACACTTGAATATTATTATATGAATTATTTCCTCTGCACATCAGGTATTGAACACTTGTATGTACCTGGACACTTAGATAGATCATTATCAGCTATCTATCTATCTATCTATCTATCTATCTAACACTACTGGCAGTGTTAAAGCATTCAGAAAAAAACTGCTGGTGTGGTGGTGTATCAGTACTACAGGAGACATTTTTGCAAAACTAAAACTCAATAAAAATGTATTTCAGCTGTGAATATGACCAGAGTCTGGATTAAGCCTAAGGCCACGTCTTGAGAATGTGGTGTATGGTCAGCGCTTGAGTGCAACACCTGCCTACAATGATGCCATGAAATGTGTTATTTTTGGGTACAAGGAATAACTAAACTGCCTTCGTTTTGAATGGATGTTGGTGACTGGCATTGCTATATTACATTCGATACAACTTTATTGCGAGTTCACACCAAAATTAATTTTGCATTCGCTCAAAAGAAGAAATAAAAAGAAAAATACACACAGAGCTATATAACAATTATACAAAGATGAAGCCATATCATCAGCCATGACAAAGAAACATGTTTCATGATATCCTCGGATCCAGATCTTAACTGGCAGCACACTGATTTTGATTTAGCAACAGGATAGACTGATAGAGTTCTTTAGTCTGTTGTATCTAAACGAAGGGACTCTAAATCACTTGTTAGATGGTAAAAGTTGGTATTCATAATTTAAAACATGCATGGAGTCAGAAGAGATGATGTTAACAAGTCTGAGCATGCTCTTCTTGTGGATTGTTTGAAAGGAGTGTGCAACAGGTTGACCAATGTATAATTTAGTTTTAAGTTTAGCAGGTAGGCTGCGGAGCCAGGCTGTGCTACAGCACAGCATGACACTCTGAATCACAGAGTTATAAAACAGAGAGATAATCTGGCCTCTGCTTTAAAATGATCTAAGCCTACGGAGAAGGTAAAGGTGCTGCAGTGTCATGGCCAAATGGATGTTGGCACCTGACTCAGACAACACATTTCTGGCCATTTTGAGAAAAAATTGTTAAAATTCTTTCAATAGACGGCAGCCTGTTCTCGTTTAATTTCCAGCAGTGTAGATGCTCAGTGTCTTGCTGCCACTCACATTACACTCCGCCAGAAAGACCAAATAGAAAAGAATTTAAAACGCCACACAGTGTGTAGGTAGAAGAGAATGAAATTATTGTTTAGTAATATAAATCTCACCATAGGGAAGCAGCAATGGATTAGCATAATTTAACAGACATACACAGGAGTTACTTGTATTCTGTTATCTTGTTGTGAGCTTGAGAATATTCAAATAACACTAGTTAAAGAAGTGTACATCATAATTTCTTTTGCTGACTTTTTGGAAATGTACGCCAGACAATGCCAAACAGTATATAAAGCATAACATAGCCTTTTTATAATTTTTCTTAACTGTATACAATTGTTGTATTTTTTCTATTTTAGCTTTTTAACTTTCTTGTTTTACTGTGCTGTATCACCAATTCAAATTCCTGTGTACATTGTACATTTGGCGAATGAAGCGATTCTTGCTCAACATGATGGAAACCTACAGAAAGAAAGATAACTTGTGATTTGCACTGTTGAATGAATCAAAGAGATGTCGTTGCCGTTTTACATTAGCTGCAGTAAAATCTTTTATTACCATGCTTTCTGTCCACCCTACAGTTTGGTCAATGGTATCATAAATGATGGCTCCACTCAGCAGTGATTGCCCATCGTCCGAACGACAAGGAGTCGGGTTATTAGCCATGATATGGGGAAATGATTCATTACTTCCTTTCTCAGGGAGAGTGGGGCTGAAGCGACAACTTTGTTTTTGATATGAATCTTATATGTTAAAGTGTAAAGACAAATACAAAAGCAGCCTATCACTGTGTCCACGAACATGGGAATCCAACTATACGGCAAAAGAAGTCCTAACCCGTTACTGCTCTCATAATAACTCTTGCACATTGGATGATAAATCAAAGTTAAAAATAACAATAAAAAAAAATATAATATATGATGAACACTCAACATCCATTGATCGAAGATATGAAGACGAATACAAATAGACAGTATCAGAGACCGTGAGACAAAAAATTGAATCACTGCATTTCATTGCTGGGATAGTGTCAATGGTCCATTAAGATGTAGTCTGCAGAAAACGAAATGGATGGAGACGGATAGGAGTAATCGATCGGGCAGGTACAGAGTGGAATGAAACTTAATAAGTGGGCCATTTTTCCGCGGGCACCCATGGGACTATTTGTTGAAGAGGGTGACAGCATATGGAAGTATAGTGACGGCAAAAGATTTGAGAGAGCAAAACTACACAACAAAACTAATTCCAGCTCAACTTTGGGTGAACCTTTGAGGGTGCATAGGTACAGGTTCGTAAGAGCAGAATCAGATTTGTGTGTGAGGGAGGACAGAATCATGAGAGTAACAGATTCGTTGAGCAGCAAGAAGAATTGTGTAACTACATTTAAACCAGCAACAGAGATTCTCACGCTTGTAATGATTAAAAGTGATCCCGCTCACTTTTGGCAGTACTCTGCGGGCAGAGTGTCACCTCACCTGTTCAATTTTGACCTGAAGGTCTTCTGCCTCTTCTTTAAATGTTTGGCTAGTTTGTTGGTAACCCTAACCCTTTTCAACGCAATGTCTTGCTCGTGGAGTGCCTGTGTGTAATTGTGAAATATCCTCAGGGTATCTTTGTAAACTGTGGTTCAGCAAACCAAATATTGACCAGAATAAATCCTTAAAATTAAAATAAGTATAGGAATAAAACAATAAGGTTGACAATAATCATAATTATCCTTTTTGTTGGGCCTCGGTATACTGAAGTATTGGAAAATACACCCAATAAGATGGATGACACAAGTCAACCTCACTATCAGCATTCCTATTATCAAGGGGTCCAAACTGCATGTTTTCAGCAATTACTCTGCCCTAGATAGTATATTGTTTATCTGATTGCCAGGCAGATTCATTACCTTCTCTACAATGGGTACAGGAAACCATAAAATACAGGTCACTGCTTGTGATTATATTCTGAAGCCTATATGGGTCAAATCTGATCCACAGCACCACTGCTGCCACAGATATCAGGCAAGAAAAATAAAATAAATCACTGAAACTATTTTCAAAAGATATTAGAAGCAGGTCTGATGTTTTTCCTCTTATCGTCATAATTTTTATGTCGGAGACTTCTGCAGTGATAACTACATGGCGGCAGTCAAATAAGACGGTTTTCATCACAATATATTAAAGCTTTTTGAAACCCGGCAGGTTGATTTTGTTAAACCACAATCCTTGACTCAAACAAAGATGGTCACTGGAATTGCAACCTGCACTGACCCAATTGCCATCTGTTTTATTTAATTTTTTGTTTGAAGTTCAGGGAATCAGAATGCACTTTGTCTAGTTGTTGAGGATTATAGGAGTAGCACATCAGTTTTGGTGTGCTTTAAAAATATGAAGCTTTCATCAGGTCCAGTCAAATTACACTTCAGTCCATTGTGGATATTTTACCTCTGCATTAAACACATCTTAATGAGTATAAGCAGCACTAATTTTAGCTGTGATGTTTATATTCAACATATTAGCAAAATATTCACTGTTCTATATATATATATATATATATATACAGTATATATATACACAGTATATATATATATATATATACACAGTATATATATATATATATATATATACACACCTTGTTTTTGTTTTTTTTTGTTTTCACTTTCGCTGAACAGTGCAATTACAGCAATAGCAATTACATATAATAGTAAATGTTAAAATGCAGTGTAACAGTAGTGAAGGTGGCATGGTCTGGCATGGTCTGACTTGCGATAATTAAACAGATATTAAACTGTACTCCGTTCTGCATTTCAGTATTCTGCTAAAATACAACACAAATCTTGTTGAATTGTAAAAACAAATGAAAGGAAATTGTTTCAAACGTTTTTTTATTGAACAAATTGAACATTGAATTTAATATAAAAGGCACCACTACAAAAAGAATAGCAGTTATATTGTGCAGATATATACTGATAATTTCTTAAAGTAACACAGAAGATCTTGAGTGTCTTCCACGATGTGTCGCAGCCTTGTGCGTTGGGTTTATTGTGCTAGTTGATATTGCGATAACTATAAAAAAAAACCCCGATAAATTGTGCAGCCCTAATCACAATCACGGCACAAATGGAATTGAGTTCCCCTGAGGAGGCTGAGTGAAGAGAGGAGGAAGAGGCATGGACTCTCCAAACCATTCTCTATTTATTGATTCTGTTTGAAATAGCCTAGTGTTCATAAGAAGAGCAGCTTGAATCCATAGCGTCCATGTAGCTAATAAGTGTAGACGACCGCCAGTGCTCTGCTACACAGCTGTGTGGTTATTAGAGGGCAGATTGTATCTATTGACACTCCTCTCAGCTTTGAGATGAGATGAGTTGGAAATGTCACGCTGATAAAAGCAGTAACAAGCTCAAGAGGAGGCAATGAGCTTGAGTGGCAACTTCATTTAGAAAGACATTTTGATTAAAAGTTTCATTCAAATATTTATAGGAGGAACAGACACTTGATCAGCATTTCATTAGATGGAGTCAGTTGCACTGGCGAGGAAGGAAGCTCTGCACAGCACTGGCAGCTGATTTCTGGGAATAATATTTTTTGTTAATTTGAACCCCTAATTGAACCTATATTGTAGATATAATATATGGGGATAATTATAACTAGTTGCCATTATTATCCGAATTAAAATATTACAAAAAGACTAGAAAGGCAACATTTTACCAAGAAGTCACAAGTTTGAACATGTTCTAGCACATTAGCATTTAAACATTTAATTGTCTAGTGGCTTGAATAATATCCATTACCAACTGTGAAATTATGTCTTGATATATTTAACAGTAATGCAGTTGTGGATTGGAGGACCTGGCAGTGCAGTGTAAATTATATCCTCAAAACTCCACAACATAGAAACACAGAAGTCTCCTGGATCATAGGTGTAAGTTATGTGTCAAAGAAATATATTTTTTTAAGTTTGGCATAGCTCTCAATATCCATGAGCCTTAGGAGCCATTGCTATGGGGAAGTCAGTGGTAAATATAAAGGTTTGAGCAAATTCAGAACCTTTCCTCGTTGCAACGTTTAATTAAACACTGCATGGTAGTTGCCGAATTCATCTGAAATGTACCCAGAATCTGAAAGTCAACTGATTTAAACTGCTGAATGTTTACATTTTATCAGATTTCTTCCAAAAGTGTAATATTTAGCATCAGCTCACCATTATTGGTACACACAGCAGAAGCTGGCTGTTTCTTCCAGAAATGATCCACACAACTTATAGTTGATCTCTCACCTTCACTTTTTATGAACACACGCTTGTGCCTTTGACTTTTCATCAAATAACAAGAGTTTTGAGTCCATCCAAGCCTCTAAGTGCGTCAATCCCCTAACATTGTCTCTAAAAAAATGAATGGGAACTTTATTTCAAGAAGCCTGGACAGCCAAACACTTTTTGATTCCCAGCCGCAGCCTGTCACTCCCTCTCTACTACGGTCTCTACCATAATGTTAGCTCTGTGCCCTAACATCTCACAATAGGTCTGTTCGAGATGAGCCAGGCCTGCGCAGAATCGATCACCGACGATCGCCGCCCAGTGCATGCTGGTTAGATTTGTGTCCGACTTGATCCCGACTTGCTCTGACGTCATGCACATGTGGATAATGATAACCGCACGAGATGAAGGCGGCCACAGTTTTTACAGCAAGGCGCTGCAGTTGCTTTCCACCAACTGCAAGACCCAGGACATGAAGGGAAACACCTGGCTCTCAGCTGATCAAACAGCTGATTGGTTCAGAATCAACTCAACATGATGACGTTTTATATAAACTTTTTATTGTTTTTGAATTTGAGGGATTTTAATTGCTATTTTTCTAATTTAAAGGCTTATTTTAACACAGAAAAGCCTGTGATGATTTGGCTAATTGAGACTGCTGAAGTCTCATATGAACTTCGGCTAAACTTTAAAGTGCAGTTTTGCATTGAGCAAGGATCGTAGATTCTGTCCACCATCTTACATTTGAAGTATGAAGGCATCATTTCACAGCCAGTGTGGACTGAACCTATTGTTTAAAAAGGTAAGATAAAGGTAAAAGTACAACTATTGTAGTATAGTATAATGTACTTTGTGCTTATTGATGTTTTATTTTGGATCTATTTTTACACCTTTACGAAACCACAAAAGCAGCAATGTTGTAGTCAAGACCACCTAAACCAAGTCTTCACCATACCAGAGTGTATCGAGACCGATACAAGACCAAGACCAGACAAGTGCGAGTCCCAAACTGCATGACACGATAAAATGTGGAAAATGCTAACCATTGGCACTCCTCAAAATGATGTGAAAGATCCACATTCCCTTAAAAAACACCCACAGAAAAAAAATTAGGTTTCCTCTTCATTCACCTCTATTATTGCCATAAGTGTATCATGAGAAATGCCTTGATAAAATAATCAAAAAGACAGTTGTGGTCCTGATCGATCTTGAAATAAAATCCAGAGTCCTCTTTATCCGGGACCGAGACAAGACCGAATAAAAATAAGGTCAATTCCAAGAAGAGACCGAGACATTTAAAAAGTGACTGATCTTGAGTACCACAACATTGCCTTATAGTCACAGTTTCACAGTCTATCCTGCTGACCACATGGTGGCTTTTTGAAGCCTTTGTGAGTTAAGTATCTCTAACAATGAGCAAATGAGCCTCAGGTCAAAAAAAACTCACAGTAAAATGACAAAGATCAAAGTTGTCAGACCAGTGATAACTGGCTTCTTGCTCCCTACAGTAGAATAAAAGGTCAAAACACTTAGTTTGGAAATGAATTGACCTTTCTGAGGTCTAATGCCTTCAGCCCAGGAGATGGTATAAAGAAAAAGAATTGAAAATTACATTACCTCAACACATTCAGCAGTGTAGTCCTAGGCTAAGTGTCTCTGATTCACTATAGTAGTGTAACAATGTGTGACAGAAATAGCTGCTTTTAACTAAAACTGTTTTACCCCCAAAGCAACGACACCTTTTTGTTTGTTTTCAGCAGAAAATTACTTTAAGCCTGACTTTTCATTTTCTTTTGTAGACAACTCTGCTTCTGATTAGTTTACCCACTTAACTGGTGACTTATAAAAATGTGTTTTTATGTTTATAAAGCAGGCTTTTACACACAACAATGAATTTTCTGAGAAACACTCTGTATGATCTACACACTTTGGTAGCTATTGCAAGCAATCATTCATCCATATAAATATGCGAAGAGAAGAGAGTTTGTCATCCGTAACTGGGAACTCAGTAGGTTGCAATCTTTTTTTTTGTCCTTGTAACACTGTCTGTCTGCACAATCATATTCCTGACGTTCACCTCTCTAATCATGTTTTGACGTTTATCCTAAGTGACCTTTTGGATGAGTCATTTCATTGCAGATTCCAGGGCTCACAGCATTTCAAATTGCAGGGGCATGGTAAAGAACGGATGAAAGAGCAAATCACAAGGAATCTCTCTGCTTCTTTCTCTTTGTCTCTGACGCACAAACACACACGCACACGCACATGCACACACACACACACACACACACACACACACCCTTGGCACTTTCTAACAATCGGTAATTAATGTTATCTTTGTCATAGCTTTTTGAGGCTATTTTGTAAATGACGAGTGCTACACATGAGACCCTGTGGAGAGCAGGCAAGAGGAATAATCGACTCAGAGTGTGTGTATTATCTTAAGAGAACTGCACAGTTCACACATAGTAATGTAAATGGACTGTATTTATAGAATGCTTTTCTAGTCTTAACCCGACATGTATAAAGAACGAGAGAACCAGACTTAAGTAAAAGTACAAGTGCTCTATCAAAAAAGTGACTTGAGTAGAAGCTGAAGTGCTCTTGCACCACACTTAAGTGGAAGTACTAAGTATTCAACATTTTTTTGTATTTAAGTATTGCAAGTAGTTTATTTTAAAATGTACTACTCAAGTACTGACAGTAAAAGTATTGTGTTATGTAGTTATTAAAGAAAACAGTCAAAAGTTTGAATATCACATTGTTTATATAATTTAAAATTTTAAAACGAGTAACAATGCAGCACATAAAAAATGTATCGGAGTAAAAGTATTAAACTCATCGAAAATATGTACTGAAGTAAAAGTGGAAGTAGGAGAAAAAAACTAATACTCCAGTAGAGTACAGATACAGCCTTTTAGTACTTAAGTACAGTAGTGAAGTAGTTCTACTTTGTTACTATACATCTCTGGTCTTAACTACTCAAAGTGCTTTAACATAGTAGGGGAACCATTCACACACATTCATACACTGTGTCCGAGGCTAATATACAAGGTGCCACCTGCTCATCAGATAAACATTAACACACATTTTCACACCGATGGTGCCGCATCGGGAGCGATTTGGAGTTCAGTGTTTTGCCCAAGGATACTTTGACATGGGACTGTAGGATCAGGGATCAAACCACCAACCTTCTGCTTGGTAGACGACCACTCTACCACCTGAGCAAAAGCCACACCTGCATAGTGTCTTGATGAGTGGTGTAAATTATTATTCACATAAATCTGCTGGTTTGCCAGTGAAAAGAACAAAATACAATGCATTTGTATTTTCAATCATCACTCACATATGCAAGATGATTCACACTGACCAATGCAGTTCAAACAAATAATGCATGCTTAGCGTTCACACTGTGCATTCTTGATTTGATATAGTTTAACCAATGATGGTTTTGGTCAGTATTGCTGTTTCTGTACTACTGTGACTTACTTGTCAGCTATCATCATCATTAGAATAGCTTTTAATTCCATAATATCAATGCATTGGGAACACTGCACATTCAATTCCAAATCAAAACATGACCAAAATTGATCAAGTTTGTGTTATACCTTTACAGAAAGTGAAGAAAAAGGAATATTAGGCTGTTCAAAAAAATAGCAGTATTTGCATTTTTCTTTACAAACTCAAACATTTACTGTATAAACTGAAAAATGTCTCAAGGGTTTGCTTTACTTTGAATCACTGCACTAATATTTGTTGCATAACCATTATTTCTGAGAACTGCTTCACATCTGTGTTGCATGGCATCGACCAACTTCTGGCACCTGTGAACAGGTATTCCAGCCCAGGATGATTGAACTACATTCCACAGCTCCTCTGCATTACTGGGTTTTGCCTCAGAAACCACATTTTTGATGTCACCCCACAAGTTTTCTATGGGGTTGAGGTCTGGGGATTGGGCTGGCCACTCCATAACATCAATCTTGTTCATCTGGAACCAAGACTTTGCTCGCTTACTGGTGTGTTTTTGGGTCATTGTCTTGTTGAAATACCCATTTCAAAGGCATTTCCTCTTCAGCATAAGGCAACATGACCTGTTCAAGTATTTTGATGTATTGAAACTGATCCATGATCCCTGGTATGCGATAAATAGGCCCAACACCACATCCCCATAACATGATTTTTGCACCACCATGCTTTACTGTCTTCACAGTGTACTGTGGCTTGAATACAGTGCATGGGGGTCATCGGACAAACTGTCTGCGGCCCCTAGACCCAAAAAGAACAATTTTGCTCTCATCAGTCCACTGAATATTGCCCCATTTCTCCTTTGGCCAGTCAACGTGTCCTTTGGCAAATTTCAACCTATTCAGTACATGTCTTTTTTTCAGCAATGGGACTTTGCGGGGGCTTCTAGCTGATAGCTTTGCTTCACATAGCCTTCTTCTGATCGTAACAGTACTCACAGGTAACTTTAAGTTTGATTTTCCTGGAGCTGATCATTGGTTGAGCCTTTGCCATTTTGGCTATTCTTCGATCCATTCGAATGGTAGTTGACCGTTTTTTTCCACGTCGTTCAGGCTTTGGATGCCATTTCAAGGCATTTTAAATCATTTTGGCTGAGCAGCCTATAATTATCTGCACTTCTTTATATGTTTTCCCCTCTCCAATCAACTTTTTAATCAAAGTCCGCTGTTCATCAGAGCAATGTCTGGAATGACCCATTTTGCTGAGTATTTCAGTGTGAAATGCACTATAACCAGCATGCACAACATTTGCTTCCTTCCTTCCTTAAATATGGGCCATAATTGACACCTGTTTCTTCACAGAATCAATCACCTCACTAGTTGAACATAACACTGCTATTATTTTGAACGTGCCCCTTTCAATTACATATTCAATTACACAGAATGAGCAGCATGCATGTCATGACTGTTGGGTCTGTTGGTTTTCTATGACTATACAACACTTACTAGTAAATTATTTGCCATGTAGATATATCACTTCTACCAAAACATTTGATTTATGAGGTTAGTGATGTTGGACTGCTATTATTTTGAACACAACTGTATGTATATATATATATATATATATATATATATATATATATATATATATATATATATATATATATATATATATATATATATAAAAAACAAAACAAACCTGAACTGAAAATGGTTTTCAATTTTGGTTTTCACTTGTTGCTTTTCTGATGATAAGCTTTGATTAAACCAGCGCCTCAAAAGTGGAGATGAGCACTGTTGCTTAAATTAATTTATTCCCTATATCATTAAGAGGATTATAGTTGGAAATGGTGCCAACAGTTAGGGCATTCCAGGTACCTTGGGTAAGAGTCTAGGTAGAAACTTCCATTAAGTTTTTAATAGAAGATAAAAAACAGGCTGTTGATACATTTCTTTTTCTCAATCCCAGCTGACATTTGACAATGATCTGATATTGGACTACACAATAAAGGAAATCCCAGATAAGCTTGGTATTTGCAGCAACAGACCTACAGGCAATTTCTTACCAAGTCAAAGAATTCTGCCTCATCCACCCTTTCAACAAACAAGATACAGCATGTCTACAACTACAGGCAAGATTGCTATGCATATTCATGGTCATCCAGAGGATGATTCATAATAATTTAGATGATCCCCTGACATTTCGTCTACCATAACTACCTTGATCCACCTTGATCAACACTTGTTCTATGATAAGATAGTTTGTAAACTACTGGCGTCTGTGATCACGGTGCCCAGAGATTGAATCCTCATGTTTTTGTCAGTCCCTGAACTTTTCCTTCCTCTCACTATTAGCCCAAAATTTCCATTTGTACAAGAAATAGCATTATAAAAGATCTATTTTACCTTGCACGGCAGCTGGACTGTCACAATATCATGAGATCATGCGAGAACTAGTTGCGGGCATGGTTTAGGCGTGTGTGACGGCCGTGACTGTTCGTTCACAACAACAATGGTGGACGTGATCGACAGTTCATCCAATCACTTGCCAGGTATTTTTTTGAAAGTGGCTGCCCTTTTCCAAACAGTTTGCAATGAGGGCTTCTCAGATGGTTGTGTGCAACAAACCTTATTGCGCGTCAGTTAAGATCTAACAGCTAGATTGACAAATTCACTGAGCACATTCATGCTCCCTAAGGCAGTGGTTCCCAACCGCTTTGGTCTGAAGTGCACCCACAGCCCTCTCGGATGAACTTACGTATCCCTTCATAGATTCCCAATGCAATGCATGTTCCTAATATATAACATTATTCATTATATAAAAGGATATTGGATATTTATAGAAAGTGGTTTGGTCAATAATCGTACTAGCCCACTAAGCTACTACTACTTGGAGTGAAGCTGAATGTTTCAACCATTTATCAATTAACGTTACTTTTAGCTAATTATTTTAACAATTTCTCAATTACTTTTAGCTGATCATTTGAACTGTTAAGTCATTATGTTTAGCTACCTGTTTAAACTGATGTGCTCACTTGCTAAACAGGTTTTACACTCTTCCATTACTCTTCCATTACTGCAACATGTAGTGTTACAGTTGATTTTCATTATATATATATATATATATATATATATATATATATATATATATATATATATATACATATATATAAATAAAATATGTTAATATTTTAACATAATATTTTAATCAAATCATAGTTTAGATTTTTCAAATCATGCACACGTGGGCAACGATTACCTCACGATCAAGGCAGCCGCAGGTTTAAGACGCAGGTAGCACAGTTGCTTTTCACCGACTGCAAGACCCAGGGCATGCTGGGAAACGCCTGCCTCTCAGCTAAACTAAGAGCTGATTGGTTCAGAATCGACTCAACATGATGACGATTTATATAAACTTTTTATTGATTTTGAATTTGAGGGATTTTAACTGCTATTTGTCTGATTTAAAGGCTTATTCTGTACACACCACATGTTGTGTGGCTGATAGTGACGTTTAGAAGTCAGAGAGACTTATACTGTATGGGTCTGATAACATTTTATTAAATCGGACCACAGTGTTTCTGTCACTTCCTGTTCAGCTTGAAGGCTGCTGGAAACGGCTGGAAACTGTCCGACTTGACAACAGATTTTTGTCACCTGCTCTCGTCCACTTTACAGGCGAGGCACAGTTCATCTTGAATGAGCCTATTGAAATGTGTGGATCACATTCATGCTCCCAGTAGCTCCACTGGCCTAATACTGAGATCTATATCAGTACTGCAGAACCAGACCAAAATCAGCTGAGTGCTGAAATAATGTGTTGCTGTTTGGGTGATGGGAGTGCATTATTTCATCCATTACTGACCGTAACGAAACTCTAGTAAACCGAAAGCTTTAAGCTACAAAACAGCCCAAACCTGACCTAAAACCTGATCTTTTGTCGGAACCCGTTAAGTTCGGATTGGGATTTCTTTTCAGAGATTGAACACTTTCGATTATAATGACCCCATGACCATTCTTTTAGCACCCCCCTTAGGACAAGAAGGATATTGTTAACTCCACTACTGGTAAGACTCTAAGAGCAGCAAAATCATCGGTATGAATTATTGAGTGTTCCACAGGCATGACAGGCTTTAGACTTTTAGTCTGATTTGCCCTTTATTTGAACATAGTATATTAAATTGTGACATGACTGTAGCTTGAGAGGAATCTGCTGCAGCCATGAATGTCAGATGTATGGATTTCAAGAAGGCTCATGGTGCTGTGAAAAACGGCAAGCTGACTAATCAGCAAGAACACCCAGAGACTGAAATAGATCACTTATCATGGCCTCTATTGCTTGGGGGTTTCAAATGACTAAAATGAACAAAGCAAAGAAAAAAAAAAAAAAAAAGGAAGCTAAAAACAAGGCTCACAAAGCAAGTATGATGCGTTGTGACAGCTGTTTTTAGGCAAGGTGAAGCCGTAAAGAAAATTGAATGTGCCATCTGGTACCTCAGAGGGAGACTGATATACCAATAGAGAGACAGAGGAAGAGACAGGGGGACGGAGCAAACACAGAGACAGGTAGCTACAACAGTGTTTAGCTGCTGACTCTATTCTCTATCACAGAGCTGCTGTCAGCCCGCTGGATCGACCGTGCAGCGCTGGCCTCCCATGCTGCTCCACCTCATCTAAATGAAATGACAATGCAACTGCACTCCCGAGTCCCATCCCTTCTCTTTACAGCGATAAACAGCCCGTTGAGTGTGGCTTCACTGTCATGCACTATCTGCATCTGATAAAGCACTGGACCTGGCAGTGGGGGCGGTGGTAATAAATTGCCTTTTACCTGTCTTACTGTGAGGAACTGTTTCGGAACTTCACTTTGTTATTGCACCTTTATTCAAGTATAGTGTGACTCAAGTAGTTTACTTCATTGCACTGTACTTTAAATCCACTGTTATGTGCACTTTCTGTGAGTGACTTTCTTAAAGATGTTGAAAAATACCCACATATTCAGTTTGCAATTTTCAAAACTGTACCTACTTTTGTAAGAACAGTGGGCCTTAACAATGGTGATACATAAGTAGTGTTGTTTGCTTCAACGAAAATTATGACTAAATATCGTCGTCAACGAACCTTTATCACGTGCCGAAAACGAGACGCAACATAAATGCTGGTCATGTGACGATGACTATAATTAAATGTATAATGCAATATTGTTGACGAATAAAAACGAGACTAAATGTGGTTTACAAAATAAAAACTATGCTAAAATGTCTCTTCATTTTCGTTGACCAAAACAAGATGAGACGAAATGTTATAACGTTATTTCGTCTCGTTTAGTCGCGTTATTATTATTATTATTTTGCAGTATTTCTGTTCCCTGTGTCTGACTTCAGGGGCTGCATCAGGTCGCACTTGGGTCGCACTGCGCAGACGCAGGCGATGTTACTTCCTCAAGCCCTGTCGCGCCATTGTTTAATTTAGAAGATGCAGCAGTGAGTTAGAGAGTGAGACGAGCGTAAACAACAACAAACAAAATGAAGTCTGACACAGAGAAATGGACCGTGGCTGGCCAGCCCGGAGTTCGACTTTGGGAGAAAAAGAATAAACGGCATTTGGAAAAACTTTCATTACATAAAAGTGGAAAAGAAAACGGAATGGAAAAAGATGGGGAGAAATGCGGCCACAAAATCAAAGGAAAAAATACCACGAACCTTAAGAGACATCTCAAGCCATTCCATAATGAAATTGAGGTAAGTCAAGACACTAACGTAATGTTACTTTCTATTTTAGAAAGCTAATGCCAACTCATGAGGCTGTGGTTAATGTGTCTCATTTTAACGTTAGCTTTAGACGTTAGCCACTGGAGCTGAAAACGACTGAGACAAACGTGTATGTGTGTGTGTGTGTGTGTGTGTGTGTGTGTGTATTTGTTTGTGTGAGAGTGTTTGGGTTCTTAGTTCCCACCTGGCTGATTCCATGTGTACTAAACATCCCTTGTTGGCCAACATTTTGGTTTTGTCTATACTACTAGTTACTTACTATATTGACTGGATTAAATAGAACTGCATTACTAAAAAGAGACTAAAATTCAATTTTCATTGACTAAAACTAGACTAAAATAGTCATGGATAATTCTGTTTTTTTTTTTTTTATTATTTAAAATCGATGCCGTTTGATGTTCAAGCAGACTCAACACTTCC